>NW_011967221.1:3165765-3169771 GCF_000949405.1 Vollenhovia emeryi
CTCCTCAATTTTTCACACTTCGCAAACCGAGCTAACTTTGTGATGCCCTCTGGCGAATCGTTGCCACGTAAGGTCCCAGGAATTTCTTAATAACGCGAAAATGGCCAACTGAAACTATAAGTCCATGCGTGCCTCGGAATGGCGAGCGTGCAATCAGCGTGTAGAACTTCGTTGCTAACGTTTCTTTAATATCGAACAGAATAATCTTTACCTCCGGGCGACATGAATATTCCTACGTCATAACTCGTTCTTCCTCGTACAATATTACGCTTGGAATTCTCCTCGCGATTAGTAATTAGCACATGTATACGCTTTATAATACTTTTATCCACCGCGATTAATTATCTTTCGAAATTGTAATCATTTCTGATGGAAATTTCTTAATTTTTAATGGAATTTTTAACGCAGACTTCCAGCTGTCCGAGAAAAAAGAAGTTATCGCGGCAAGTATCTCATTTTAATTCCTAATAAATCATTAATATGTAAGAAATTGAAATTTCCTCGCGCGATGTAGCGGCTTCGAGAAATATGTAGCAAAATAAATTCACGAAATGTGTTGTTGGTAGAAGAAACGCGTTACGTCCTGGCAGGGCCAGCAGAAGCAAGGATCGTTGGCACGGATCATATGAAGAAATTTCACGGCACTTGCCACGTGAATTTATTAGCGTCTAACCATCAGCTACTATAAACGACGTCTCGACGAGAATTATATCATCTCCACGCGGTAATCTCGCAGCACCGTCCCGCGAATTGTCCTCCATTCTTCGCTGCCAGACACGAATGGCACTTGGAGTACAATAATTAGGCGAGGTACTCAAAATAATCACTTTCGAGAGCCTTTAATCGATAGCACTGATTTACAAATATTTGAAAAGATTATCGTGTTCGTAAAGAAAGTACAATGGGACGATATCACCTCGAGACTCTACGATAAAGTCTCCTCTTGTCGCGTTGCGCAATCTGTCTACAATATCAGTGTCAAAACATTTACGTCAAAAAAAAAAGAAACCGTGAAAGCTTATCGCGCACATGGAACATACATGGCGAATGACGGTACGGGTGGGGAAAAAAGATCAAGGAACTCCCTCGCGAGACGAAAAGCCACATACAAATGGCTTTGAAGGAAATTTCCTCCCGCAGCAATCGGAAGCAATTACAGTGCGAGATTTCACAAATTCATCTGGTTACCCGCCGCCGCGTTTTGATGGAATAATAAAAAGTATTCCGTAATAACTTGGCGCGTCACGTCATAGGTGGTTGAAGAGAATCAGGAAGGGGAAGAGGGCCTCTCGGAAAGAGGGCGCGTGTACATTTGTTTTAATTTTCCGCGCGACGTGTCCCCTAAGCGACGTAGATTACCGTGACGCACGGCGCGGACACGGCGAACGACACGACGAAGACGTCTCTTTTGGGAGATTTGGGGTTGCGATTGCCGCCGGCCCTTCGTCTCCCGAGGGATGCGGGGTCACGTATGGCCCTCACACGTAAAGGCGAGCAGTGGGCGCGACGCCGGCGACGCTTCTCGCCCTCACGGAGGACGCTTCCGGAATCGCGCGAGCCTCGAACCGCGAAATCAGGCACGCGCGCGTCCCGGAATCGTAATTAACATTCCCGGCCATTAGCGCGCGGCCAATGTCCATCGGCGCGATCAATCGTCACCGACGAGCGACAAAGGTAACGTTTGCGCGCTTTACGGCACCGCACCGCCTCAAGAATGCCGCACGGATTTCGATCTCGTGGATCGGCAAATTGTCGAATAAACTGCAGCTTAACGTACGCAGCGGCGCAACTAAAACGTTAAACGCGAATTTTTCATCCAAGAATAAACCGAGTCAATCGAGGCCGGGAGTGAATTTTCCAGAAACCAGGTAGGAGATTTTAGGCCAATTCTTTTCAAGCGCGCGCGAAAAAAAAATTGACGATTAAACGAAAGACTCGGCATCGTTTGTGACAGTTGTGAAAAATTGCGATTTGCTTTTCAATTGGGACTTTGGTTTTTTTCCCGGGATTCGTTCCAATTCCCAAGACGTTGGGGCTAGACCGTGTCAAGAGGGAAAAACGAAGTTGGTGCACGCATGAAATTTTGTAGTCAACGGATACATCTTCGTAGCGAGCGAATAAGGTCGGATTAAAACCAGCACGTCGCGTCGGCCGGGATATCACGCCGAAATCACGCCTATCTCTTTTATTTCGCTCGCCCTGCCCCGCTCGCCGCGCTTCCCTCCCACCCTTCGCTCCGCACTTCGTATCTCTTTTTGCTCAGCCTTTAAAAATCGTTCCGCGGATGAAAAAAATCCCGCCATTGCGCCGGTAAATCCACTCGAATATCCGCCCACACACACGGGCGTGCACGATACGTGGACTCGCCTGTAATTTCGAGGTTTTGCGCGAGCAACTGCGAACCGAGTTAAAATTTGTCGGCCGGAGATCAATGTCTCGAATTCTTGTCTTCGTTATTTCGGATATATTTAAATGGCCGATACAGCGCGAATTAAGTGGCAATTTATTCCCGCACGCGTGTTTTACGACATCGAAAGTATCGGGGTGGATCGTCGGGCAAAATAATTTTTAGAATCGCTTTCAAATGCTCTTGAAAGAACCGAATAATTTCACGACACGTTCCGTGTACGCGCGGCACATTGTGCGCAATCATATGTTAGTTAGAAAAAAATATATAAATCACTGATAATTTAAAAGTTCCACGGACAATACTGCGTTCGCTGGTTAAAATATACTTTTGTCGGATCTCGTAGCGTAAATTACGTGATTTTGACGGAATCGCGATACTGGGAAAACAGAAATTTTATGTCATTTGGATAGAAGTTATCAGAACTCGTAGATATCGTCAAAGTTAAACTTACGTAAATATGAGCACCGTCGCGTGGGCTGCAGCGAAACCAATGTAAATGTAGTTCGCGGATTCACATACTAACACCGCCTAAAACCATGTTCGAACGCGTTAATGGTAAATTAACGCAGTCGTTATAGAACGTAAAATAGCTTTGAAAAATTCACGCGAAAGCAAACTGCGTAGCCGGGTTTTCACGAATTAATAACAATTTACTATTCCGGCTCCAATGCTGCTAAATAAAAGTAGAAGTCGGCATTAAAAAAATCAATTAATATCCGTTTTAGTGTAATTAATTAATGGCCCTTATTTTAATATAAATTGATTTGCGTATACACAATAACGCATCTTTATTACATCAAATATCATTATTACGTTGTATTATTCTCAATATTACATAATAATTTCACGTCATTATATCCATGTTCTTCTAAATTTTATATGAAAATCCCATCTCCCCGTCGAATCGCCTACACCCTCGAAGCCTAGGCGAACGCCTCTCGACGTACGCGTGTCATTTGGCAGGGCCAGTTTGTTAGGGAAATTATTATATTTCGTCGAGAATACGAAATTGTACCCCGGCAACATAATTTGCAACGAACAAAATATCGGTCGAAATATTCCCGCGTGAGAGTCACTGGCTGCGCTCGGCTCAGTCGAGGGAGGAGGCAAGGGAGGTGTGGAGGGAGGAGGGGATGCCGTGGGGTTGCCGTTGGATGAAGCGAGGGGGTGAGAGGGGGGGGCGGCGGCAGGGGTTGGTGCCAGGGTAGGTTTTGATCAATATCTCGCCCCCACCCCACACCACCACACCACACCACCACACCACCACCCTTCGTAGCGGTACACCATGCCCCCACTAGAACCCCATCACCCGACCACCATGAATAACCAAGACCATATAGCGGCCTGCAGATTAAATACATCGTGGTACCATACGATCAAACCACCCCCGCCTCCTCGTGCACCCTATCCACCCACCTCTTTCCCTCCAACCTACAACCCTCCTCTTTAACAGCCACCACCGCTTTCAACGTCGTCGACCATCGTGTTCCCGTAAGAACGACTGATTTGCCGCACCACCGACCTGAAAGGGGTAGACGGGGAACAGAAAGAGAAAGAGAGAGAGAGAGAGAGAGAGAGAGAGAGAGAGAGAGAGAG
>NW_011967221.1:3170431-3193652 GCF_000949405.1 Vollenhovia emeryi
GAGAGAGAGAGAGAGAGACTGGCGGGGGAGCGGAGGTGGATGTCGTATGTAACTTGGATGTGCACGTGTGTGCACGGAAAACCCCCTTTTCCACCGCATTCCGATCTCACGTTTTCCCGCGAGATCTCCTCATACAAGCGTACAAGGACAACGTCCCCTCGGGGAGCGTTTTGCAACACCGCCGATCGTGAACGAATCCTTTGCCATCGCGGCGAGAGCTCGGGGAAAAAAGAGAAGGCTAAAATAGCACGCGCGATTAGAAGACAGTGCGCGATCCGCGTTACGTCTAAATTGATGCGTCGACCCGAGCGAGAGGTAGAAATCGACTGGCCATTCGTGAAACTGTCTCGAACCGAACCGAAACCCACATGAATTAAGCGGCGTAATAAACCGAAGGATCTCTTGATCAGGAAACAATTAGAGTGGGCTTAAGTCGATAATTGTATAAAATTAACATTTGTATTCGTCTGCAGATATGAAAACTGAAATTATGACGCGCGTCTTCTTTTTTTTTTCGCGTGTATGCAGCATCGAAAATGGCGTAACTGCGAAATTGGGACGGTCTGAGACAACGTAATGAAGCCTGGCATCTGAAAATAATCGGTTATGCGTGTCGGGTCGGTGGCTCGACAGTTCGCTATTAGGCGCTAATTTAGTTGTAAGCTGCGCAGGGTTGCGAGGAACGAAAGGGGTCCCCGGGGACGATACTGGTCCTGACTTGAAGGATCGCTACATCGTAGCTTCTTTGAGGTCCCAATTGAGGCAAGCGGGAAACCGAGCGAGACCTCGATTTGGTTTTCTCGAACTTTGTACACGTTCCTCAGGTTGGCCCGATGGTCGAGGGCTATTTCTTTATTATTTACTCCCTCCCCTCCCTCCCCCCTATCTTCGATACGTAAAGGAAAAATAACGCGGTATGGAATATTTGCACGCAACAGCGAGCGAGTTTAAATACATCGCAAGACGGTGGATGTATTTAATTCGAAAAGATTATTTCTGCAAAATTATGAAAATACATTTAATTGAATGTACACGGGGGCAAAATCAATATAGATACAATTCTTGGAAAATGGAGATACGGAGAGAGAGAGAGAGAGGATAAGTTTCCTTTTTCCAATTCCACGCAAAATGAAATATCCCAGAAAGAACGAACGGCTGCATCGTCATGAATACGCTACTAATATGTTGCTAACGACCAATCTATTCGCGTCGCATAAATCCTCCGCAATATTTACCTAAAATACGACCGGTTCGACTTACTATTAAAACCGCAAAGCCGTGGCGCGCGGGCGTTTTTCTTCTTTTTTTTCGTTCGCGGATTTAAAAACAATCTCCGCGCCACGCCATGCCACGCCGCGCCGCGCCGCGCCACACCGCGTTGCCGCTCGCGCGAGCCGCGGGGCACTTTTATCGCGCAGCAAAAATATGCTACACGGGGCAAACAGAATTTTCCGCCATAGAGAAACGGACGGTCGGAAAATACGAATGTTATGCTAAGCCGGAAAAAATGTATGCGCGCGAACATATTTACGGCATCGACGGATGCGCTGTCGTCCGTCTGTCTTCCCTTTCGGAACCGCGCCGGGGTGGCTGGATCGAATCGGCGAGGCCACGCTACACGGGGCCAATTTCTCCGTCGGGATCATAAAACACGCGGGTGTCGCGCTCGGCAACGTCGACCTGGGCGCATCCTAAGGTTACCCTCGCATTTTTCCTTTCCCTGCCGGCGGCCTAGCCGCGAAGAAAAGGGGGTTTGCCGTGGCAGTGACTCGGTTTTACTACCGCGCGCGCGATAGTGACGCACGTGAACGCGAGCGAGCGGAGCCCGCGGGCCGTGCCGCGCCCGACTCGTTCGGAGACATAAATCAACTATAAACAATGTGTACTAAGTATTAGCATTTCAATGAGCAGCGGCACGAGCGGCAATGTTAATTACTACGAGCGACGATATGGTTTTTGCTATCTGACGCGCGCGTATCGACACGCGGCGCGACACGGTTTCCGTTATCCGCGTGACCCTGTGTGCTAAGTGATAATGCCGTTTGTTATCATCTTCGAAACTAATGAAGCGCGCTGCCCCCGCCGTTAGCCTGTAATCTACTACCGGCGTTGAGCGTAAGTGTCCGAGCATTAGCAAGTGGAGAACGATCCCTGGGGAGGGAAGGCCGCAATATATTCCGGATAAAGTTTCGTCGTAATTTTTCATAGATCGCTCGTAATCGATAACGGATAGTACGCTTCGGAAGACAATGCTGCGAGCTAAGAAAATAGAAAGGGAAGAATGGAAAATCCATATCCCGGAGTGTAATAAAAAGCGATATAAATCTGGACAGCGAGAAGGGATTTTGCTTTTGCCAAAAGTTAACGATTGTCTACGAAAGATTTCCGTTTGCTATTGATACGCGACTCGTATTAACCCTTTGAAGCATGGCAACCCCACGTTACCGCCTCAACTTCTTGACTTTTTGGCCGTTTCATTTCTAGTTGACGCATTTACAAAGTTTCACAAAAACTGGTTCAATAGGAAAGTGTGTGCTTCAAAGGGTTAAGACTGGGCGAGTCACAAGTGGCTACAAAATGTTAGTCGGCGTTAATTTGATGGAAGTCGTCGCGTAATTTTTCAAACTTCGCCGGGAATTCGCCAAGGCATTGTCAGTTCGCGTTCACGTACCGGTCACTGCACGAAATTCTTGACATCTTGGACTGCCATCCTTTGATCGATCTGTCTCGGTTTGTGTACGATTATTGAAATACTTCATCCGTACTTGTTCCGGCAAGTATTCGCGATCGGATACTGGAGGGCGACGGTTAAGTGCGCCGAACGAATAATCTGACGGTATCAATTTTGCTTAGATGCGCGCCAAATTGCGCAGTCCACCTTGCGAAAGTTGACTTTGGATAAGTTATAGCTTCCGATTGTTTCGACCCGCAAAAAGAACGAACAAGACTATTTCAGCTCGCGGAGAAATGTCGGGGAAACTTATTTCGTTTTCAACTATTTTTGAACACATTCCCCCCGCATTTCACTGTAAATTCGGAAAATTTTAACGTCTCTGTAAGAATGAAATGTCTTTGAAATCATTACTGAATAATTTATTCGGGACGAGTCCAATTAAACTTAATATAATAATTCTAAAATAACTGAATTGAAGATAAGGACGTTACTATCGATTAATCTGCAAATGAATTATGCCTCTCAAATTCTCCAACGATACGCGGAAACATTTGAAAAGATACTGTAATAAATTAGACACAGGAATGTTGAATAGATTAATTGGAAACGGATCTTCCGCATAACGTATGGCACAAACGCTAATCAATTACGCGCGTTCAGCGCAAAGGTCCTTCTTCAATTTTTCAGTGATAAAATTAACGAAATGCCATTTCAGGTTGTCGTAACTTCCGCAAATTGCAAGCGTCAATAGTAATTCTTTTTTCTCTTTGGCCGGCTTGCAAGATCGCTCGAGGTGTCACACACGTCCGATCGATCGTTAAGTGAATCTCTCGCATCGAGATAACATAAAGAACGCTCGCGACCGCGGAATTCGATCGCGCGCGATCCCGTGTAACAACTCGGACACGGTTTCTTCGGCCGACCTGGCGCAAAAGCTCGAATTACCTTCAATTACCCTGAAAAACACGTTCTCCAGGTAGCGTTTTGGTACTGCAGCGATGACCATAAGTGATCCATCGCTTTAAGGTTGAGCCCAGGTACGATGGTTCGCGGCTACGCCGTTGCTACTCAGGATTCCAGTTCTCCCATCCCCTCGCCCCTTTCCCTCCCTGCGAGCCGCCATCCCCTTCCCTCCTACTCCCCCCTGATTCCAGGTCCGAACCCCGCGCCCTCCGGCAACCCCACCCACCTCTAGCTGGAACCTGTTCCGTCCTTCCTCTCTCACCTCTCCTGTCGTTCTCTCGCTCTACGTTTCTCTCGCTCTTTTTCCATCTCTCTCTCCCTCCCTCCCTCTCTTTCTCTCGCTCACGTATCTGGCTGCTGCTGCCGCTGCCGCTGCGGCTGCTACCTCGGCTGTATTTCTCTGACGTGTGCGATGGAAAGAGAGACAAAGATAGAACGAAGCACGAAGAGAAAGAGAAAAACAACGGTGTAAGGGGCAAAGGGAAAAAGAGAAAGAGAGACGAGACGAGTGTATATGCGAGCGTATGCACATATATACGTTGACGAGTGACAGAGAAAAGAGGAGAAAAGGAAAGAGAAGTGCCGAGCAGAAGATGAAGAGAGAGATAATAAAAGAGAGACGGAGACGAGAGGAAAGAGAGAGAGAGGGAGAGAGAGAGGCACATCGTGCACGCGCTTCCATTGTTTGCAGCGTGTGTCTCTCCTACGCATCTCTCCTTCCCTCCTGCCGTTGTCCTCGTCACTTCTTTCTGTATCTCCCTCCCTCTCCTCTTCTCTCTCTCTCTTTTTCTCTCTCTCTTCGTTCTCGACTCTCGATTTTTTCCCTTGCGCACTTTCATCCCTGCCATCTCGCAGCGCCACTGCGGGTCCTTTTTTCGAGTCGGTGCAATTTTTGTCACGGACCTTCACATGCAACTACGCGATTTTTATAGTCGGAAAGCAACTCCCCCTCTCTCTCTCTCTCTCTCGTTCTCTCCTGTCACTTAGGGGCGCGAAAACAAAGAGAAAGAGAGAAACCGGAATAAAGGAAAAAAAAGAGCACCGATAGATCGGGGGTCAGAAAGGAGGCGAGCAAGATGCGGCGCTGAGTGGAAGGAAGCAAGGTTACTGGAAGAAGGACGTAACTGGGGCGATGATCTTCCCGGAGAGAGAAATCCCGAGACTCCTCGTGCGCGAACGCGCGCGCGCGACCTTTCTTGCGAAGACGTTGCGCTTTTTGTCCATGACGTACCCAACGTGTCTCTGCTTCTGTCCTTTTGTGCCCCTCTCAGGCTCCTGCCCTCGTCCCTGCAGCACCCGGTCCCCTTTCCTCCCGGCCCCTTCGATGCGTCCCCTCGCGCTACTCTTTCGTTCTCCCTCGTTTACCCTCCCTCGTTGTTCTCGCCGACGCTACGGGAGATTCGACGCCGAGGAGAGACGTTACCAGGACGATGATCTCCGGTAGGATTTTTTTTTCCCTCTCTCGGCTCGTCGATCGACCCGCCGACACGAGACGCAATTTTGTTTTGTACGTTTCCGCTTCGGAAGCGGCCTCGGAAATTTTCTAATGAATTTCGATTGATTGCACCTCCCGCGGACCGGTCGAATCATCGAGACTCTTTTTAAGACCGCTTCAACAAAACTTGGCCACGCGCCGTCCATATTTCAAGCGACGCCAGGGCGAACAACCCTGAGAAATTTCGGTTGAGTTTTGATCGATTTGAAATTTCTCAAAGTTGTTCACCCCGGCATCGCTCGAGATATAGACGGCGATAACCGTTCGAATCTCCGCGCGACTTTTCGGAAACCTTTTGTAAGACTTAACAGCCCGGCGTAAGCAACGCGGTAAATAACGATCGCTAATGGAAATACATCCGCGAGCTACAAAGTTTTGACGACGCCAAGAAACGCAAACTATCGATTTTTGGAAACGGGGAAACAATCTCGAGCGCAGTCCAACTGAAACGGCGAGCGGGTCGAATGCCTCTCCTCGACTATTAGGAAGCATGGGCATGGCGTTAACCGTCAGGGCGTCAGAGCGACAGGGGACGTAATGTTACTCGCCGTCGCGAGCGGTTTATCGTTTGACTAAAATTACGACGACGATTTTTCCCGAATCGTCGAAAAGGATACGACGGGGAAGAGCGGTGGAGAAGAATATCGCGTCTTTTCGTCTACGCAGATACACGCTGTAAACCAGTTTTCATACGCCTCGCTCTTCGCGCGCCGTAGAGACGCAGACTCATCTCTCTCGAGCGAGACACCAAGGTCCGTATTCACCGCTTCATACATTTATCGCTAAACATGACACATTTACATCACGAGTTTCGTGTTAAGCGATGGAAACTCGGAGCCGGGCGGTCACACTGGACGCTAAACGCGGACGCCCGATTCTCATCTCTCTTTGACGCCCGGGGTGCGAAGTAACAGCCAGACGTCCGCGTTTGGCGCTAAACGCGCGACCAGAACGCGGGAGTACGGCCCTTTCGGAGAGGAGCGAACGCATACGCGGAGCGGTGAGGATCTTCTCTTTTTCGCGCCGGCTTTCAAACTGGTTTTACATTCGACCAATATTGTCGGGATGTAAAGCGTTCGCGTTCGCCGTGTGTCGATAAGCTTGTCGCGTATCTTTTGAGCGGGTGCGCTTGTTTGGCGCCAATGGACGGACGTATTCGAGAGCGTCGAAGCTGGCGAGATTCGCGGCAGGAGAGTCGAGAGAAGAGGAGAGGCCTTTCTCTCCTGATCGTGCGAGAGACTCGCGGGACGTAAAGAAGAAGAAAACGATAAGAAGAAGAAGAGGAAGAAAAGGAATACGATAAGAACAAGAAGAAGATGACGATGAAGAAGGCGAGGAAGAAGTCGAAGCCGGCGAGTCGAGGGGGCGCGAAGCGAAGGGAGGATCGAGCGAGATGACCGCATCGCGTTTTCCCTCCGGTTTTTTGCCTCGCGTCTCCTCCTCTTTGTACATCTACGATCTCTCCCGCGTATCTTTTCTCTGCCCTCTCCGCTCCTCCGACCCGCTTCTCGCTGGCGATCGCGCGCCGGTTACCGCGGCGAGTCATCCCGGTGACACGAGGATGACGCGCGCGCAAGCGAGATCGCCGATTTACGAGGATAATAAAACGATAACTAGCGTCGGCATTCCGCGAACGCAAAAATTGTACCTGTTGCACGGCGGAGATGCATCGCGCCACCGTTTCTTACTGCTATAATATTTCTTTGGAGTGTACGGCAGAAAAATCGGGCCACATCCCGAAATAAGACTCTTCTTTGAGGAGGATATCACGAGCGTTCGTTATAAACCATGCTCTACCTATGTGTGATCTCTAGCAATCCTTTCAACAGTACAGTTTCGATAAGAATTTTTATACTAATGTACGCTGAAAAACAAATTTTCGCTACCGCGGCTAATCAGGATTTGCTAAAAATATTGTGCTGCATTGACTATAAATTTCTAAAGCACAGCTAACTGCGCTGTCGCGCCTAATACAATAGGCACAGTAGCAAAATCCAGGGGGAAACCGCTGGCCAATCTCTTGTACACCAACGCCCCGTAATGCCCAATGGGCATTACTTTATCTTATCTTATCAAAAATGCCTAATAATGCCCAGTAATGCCGCAAATCTGTACACCACAATGCCCTCGGTGGTTTCCCCCTCGAGCAAAATATTAGCTACTTGACGAGATTCGAGCAAATTAAAAGATGGATCACTTATCGACTGCAATAGGCGGACATTCGCGTGTGAATGTACGCAAGTATTTATTCGTAGTTTCCGATGTCACGCGCGTCAGTTTCTGCATAAAGTTACGATATTGGGAGGATCGCGAGCTTGATGACGTCCAGAAGAAAGTAACGACAAATCGACGGAGGAAACGTACAACGATGTTAAATATGCGAACAAACGTAGCCGCGTTTGACGGACCTCCGTGCGACTACGTAACAAGTTGGCGAAAGAAGGTAAAAATGTTTAAAATTGTATCCTAAAATAAAGCCCTGCGTTTACGAAAAATGCAAAAATATAAATAAATATCGCGCTTGTGCTCTAATATAAATAACAAGTAAATTCATAACTATATGCACGCACGCAATTATTCATAACGTAATTTGCATAACAAACGGAGGTGTATAACAAACCTGAAATATATAATATAATTTCGCATGACGGCTACGACGAGTACAGTGAAAACAATTATTGTAGGATCGTCAACGTTCTACGTATTCAAATTCTACATTTGTAGCTGGTTAAACATTCTAATTTTGTTGCACCGTGTACGCGCCCATTGTATCTCCCTCTAACAGAAAATGTGTACTATTCATAATGTACTCAAATGTACATGCGCGTTATTTACGGTACGAATATCAAAGCTCGACTATCCGAACCTTTGGAAATAAACGTATAACTTCAGATAAATGCAATAGCTATACTAGAAATTAATGCTGCAATTTGCAAGCGAAAATTTAATTTCTTTATATATTTTTTTTATGTCCCGTACAAAACGTTGGGAGCTTTTACTCGTATCTAAAAATATTAAAACATTCATGATGGATTTTTTTGGAGGGGAGGGGGGAAGCATTTCTGAATAATACCATTTTTATCATATCGTGTTCGGTTGTCTTATCGTGAGCACACGGGCCGTATGCAAAATGATCGGAAAATTTAGGAGCGAGTGGAAAGTTGACTGACCCATCTAGAGCATTGGAGTCTAATGTTATTATACAATAAGCTAAAGGGTTTGCTTAATTTGGGATACAATTTAATTTTATACCGGCATTTGCGTCTAATAACGTCTTAATTGTGTTACGGCAATAGTAATTACTGCACATGTGTGTATGTACAATGTGTATATGCAATATGCAATTACGAACTTTTTTCGAAAAACAACTATGTGTTTTCTTTGCATCAACTGATTCATATTCTTATTATTCTATGCATAAAATAAAATATATATGCCTACGTATACATATGTATATATGTGTGTATATATATATTAAGGTACGCCTATCAAAAAATGAATAATTTACGAGATATTTTATATTTCATGCGAAAATATGCTAGAATAAAAAATATAAAATATCTCGTAACCTATTGATTTTTTGATAACTCTAATACTTTTACATGCAGAATAGCGAGAAGAATCATATTATGTAAAAAAAACGTGTAATTCCGAAGTACTGGACCGATATGAAGGAACTGTTTAATCTGTCGGGAAACGAACAAACTATGGTTTAATCATTTTTTTAATTATAATTTTGTTAAAAGTTACGTGCAAAGTTGCAAAAGAATTGACATTTCTCAAGCTATAATTAAAATTTAGAGCCCGTTTAGAAAAAAAAGTTTGATGGCGCAGACAACAATATAAGAAAAACAGATTTTTAAAAAAATAATCGGCCATTTTGTCGCTACATGCAACATTTAAAACAACGCGATTTTCAAGCATCGCGATCGATCATTATAATTAAATATGTCATTGGTGAACGTCCACTCCGCTCGTTCTTATTTCTACTTCATACTTACAATTGTACAGCGACACTCGCGAAATGCCGATTCCATTCGCAATTCGAAACTTGCATTTTCGACGGGGCTCGGAAATAATTGCATAATAATTACTCGGAGTTTCGCATTGAGAAAATCTCGTATATTTTTCGCGTGTATTTTTATATTTTCGATACTTTTTATTTATTTCCCACCCCTCCCCTCCTGCCCCGGGGAAATGTCAGTTGGTTATTATCTCGAATAACCGAGAGGCAGTGATATTCAGCAAAAATTCAGTAGGCGATAGAACAAGCATTAGCAACGTTTTCGATTTACCGCGTCCCATCGAGTCAAAGGTGTTATCAAAGTAGCCTTGGGGCGAGCGTGACAGAAGGAACAAGAGAGATAGGAAAGCGGGCGATAAGACGGAGAAGGAAACGTCAGTATGTAGGAGACGAGAGTGCATATATACTCGCGTATATGTACTTATTTATCGGCGATAAGATACGACCAGTACACTCGTGCGCAATGCGTGAGCTGTTAGACCCCAGCGCGTAACGGAATTGTAACGAAAGGGATCTAGAATTACCTGTTATTCGTGCAATTCCCCGAGTAACAGCTCAACGGGATAGCGCAAAATACGCAGACCGCGTGAAATTTTTTTAATAATGTTAATAAACAACGCACGTTCAGTGGCACTGGGGAACGTGGGATTAATTGGTGAGGGTGCGTGAAATAGGCTATCGATGAAAAATCTCTCAGAGGTGTTGAGAAATACGAGCCTCGTGCGGTTTCAAGATTAGCTTATTTTTCTATCAAGTACACGCGCGTTAACAAAGTTACGAATAGCATTGTATAAGCGTAAATATTTTCCTTTCACATATTTGCTCTTCGTAATGTATAAACGTAATTGTATAAACGTAAATATTTTCCTTCGCCATATTTACTCTTATTTTCACATTTCCATCGTAAATAAATATCGCAGGCATAAAATTAATTGCAGTGTAACCCTAAAATCTATATTTCGTTACTAAATAATAAGCAACGCGCCAATATAGAGCGGTCGTAATGTAATTAAACGTTACGTAGGCGCGGAAGACCGCGGGGGACAGCTAATAGTCGGCGGACAATCGCGGAAGGGTGTCAGCGGGGCAAGACTGCGAATTAAGCGCCGATGGAGATTGACCCCCTTAACCCATCCCACGGATTCACCCCAGGTGCTCGTCAGTGTCCGACCCTGAAACGGGGAGCAGCGGCATCGTAAACCCGCCGGCTCGGTCGTTCGTTTTACTGTCGTGCGGGCGAGCGGGCGGGCGGGCGGGCTGCCCCTTCGGAATTCCGCGTGGCTCCGCATCGGCTCCGAATCGCGATTAAACATTAAGAACGACACAGGTTGAATCAGACTCTCTCCCAAGACCTTTTCGCCGCGTTCCTTCGATTAATCTCCCGCTCCCGCGGCCCGCGCCGTATCCGTAATCTTGAAACGAACGCAACAAACGGCATAAAATATCGCGACGGGATCGTCGACCTCGTCGCCAGGTTGGGGCCGCGTACGCGATCAACTTTTCGCACGAGGAGGATGACTTTGACCGTCGGAATTAACAGCCGTCCTAGCTCTCATCGGGCGATTATCGCCGGTCCGCGAGCGCATCTATTATCTGTAATTAACGGTCGGGGAAGATACAATGACGGGCGGCGCTCCAATTCGGCACCGACGCGACGATTCTTTCCAAGTCCAGGATCGCCGGGACGTTTCGTTTCGACCTGCGCTCTTCGACGGAGCAAATGTCTGCGTCGCATAGAGATGCGCCGAAGAGGAACGAAGGCCAATACTTTCGCTATCGAAAACCATATGGAACACTTTAGCTGATAACCAGGAACTGGCATTTGCTCCGCGCGATAAGGGCGGCTGGATAAATTTCACCGGGAAATCCGTCCTTCCCCCCCCCCGTCCTTAGATCTTTCGGGAATTTCGCCGAATCCGTCCCGAGTGGAAACTCCCTTCAAAATTTCCGCGCGATTTTCGACCGCATTAGCTCTGCGACAGACTCGGACCGTGGGCAACGAACGGACGTCTCGTTTCGCGCCGCGGAGGGGCGAGAAGAAGCGGCGCGGCGCGCATCCTTCTCGCGCGCGTTCCATCCCGAGAAGGGCACCGAGTCGTACGATACCCGTGCCCATTCATTCCTTCCTACGCCGTGCACAGGAGCGGCAAAGGCGAGCCGGCGAGCGGGAAGGGGGACCGGGGGTCGGGGGCCCAGGGATAAGGAAAGGCGCGGGGGAGCGGGAGGCACGCAGGCAGGCACGAAGACTCTCGCGAAAATTACCGCCTCGACTGTACGGCCCTGAAGAGCGCGTCATCCCCTTTAACCGGGGGATTGAAGTTTTTCCCCGACGCGGAAAGAGCTCCTGGCACAGGGTGCGCACGACTCCGCCGCTTCTCCCTCCCGCTCATGCCGCCCCTCTACCCCCCCCCCCCGCGCCATTCCCCCCCTCCCTCCGCGCGCGTAACCCCATACCCCGGGTTCCAGCAGTCCTCCCAGCCTCCACCCGCCCGCCGCCGTCCCCTCGGTATCCCCGCGGACAGGACTTTTGCAATCGCGGCGGAGAGTCGTCCGTGGCAACTGCGCGTCGCGACGGAGGCGCGCGGATGCCACGGCCGCGATAGAATTGACCCGTGCCGCACCGTTGTACGCGGTTGTAGAAGGCAACAAAAAATGCAAGAGCAAGAGGGTGGGCGTCGGGGAGTGGGAGAAAAAAATAAGAGGAGGATGAGAGGCGAGGGGGCGCGAACCGGAGAGAAAGAGGAAAAGAGTACGGAGAGTAACGCCGCTGAGAAAGGGACGTAAAGGGCACAGACGTGGAAGAGAGAGAGAGAGAGAGCGAGAGAGTGAGAGGGACGGTTGGAAATTTCGCGTATCTTCCATATCCGAGGGTATCCGCGTTTAATCCTCGGGGCTATGCAAGAAGGAAAGTCCCAAGATTAAGGAACGCGAAAGATACTGCAAAACCGTCGTTCCCTTTGCCTAATAATTTTCCCCGACGCGTCCTCCGGCGCGATGCTAATAACGACCGAGTATATTAGGCGATCCGAAAAGAAACGTCGCTAGAACGCGAGGGGGCGGGGGGGGGGAGGGGGAGAGGAGAAGGAGAGGAATGGCGCGCGCGATCCCCTGTCGAGTCCCGAACGAGTAAAGTGTCCTTAACAAGTTCGAGAGGATGAGTCCTGCGAGAGTTGGTAATTGTAGTTGGCGCGAGAACGTGGCACCGCTCGCCCGCGAAAGGCGAGAAATGTAAATAAGAACCGCCAAGTATTTTAGAGAAACGGCTCATTAGCCTTTGACGCGCCGGATAAACCGTATTCTAGTTTCGCGAGATCCGGCCGGCTAAATTAGATAGCGCGTGTGCAAAGGACATGAAAACGCGCGCGCCCGCGCGCGCTATGAAACGCATCGGCGACCATTTTCCTAGAGCGCGACGTGCACTCTCTGTACGCTAACTTTCGGGGGGTTTTTTTTTATACGCGCTGCTTTACGTTATTAGTCACGGTGTTTTACAAGTTACTCCCGACCCGCCCGCTTGCGTCGATATTAACCGTATTCCGCGTATATCAATGTTTCAGTGGCTTTTAGCGATACCATTCGTATCTTCTCGCGGGTGCATTAGCAATAATTATTACGGCGCCAGCCGGCGTAAATCAACGCGGGATAAACGATCGAAGTTTACATTCGACAGCTGAATACAACGAGCGTCCTTAATCTGAGCGCAACGTTAAGCTATACCAACGCTGTAAAATAAGGCGCCATTATTCGTCCGCTGAAACGAATTCGTTTCGAACTTACCGAAACTTAATTTAGAAAAAGTCCACGATCTCAAGTTTTATCCCGAGTTAATTTTGCATTTGTATCCGCAAGTGCCGCCTCTCCGCTACTACAATGCCGTCGATGCCTTGGCGCTTCCGCTCGCGGAAAGTGAATTTGAGAAACATCAAAGAATCACCGGGGGATAGAAAACTAAGTGTATAGTGCCCGAACGCGAATTATCCCGCTCACGGCACCATAGAGAGCGCTATTTCGAAAAGCGGGCGGCTAAAAAAGAGCGAGAGAGAGAGAGAGAGAGAGAGAGAGAGATCCTGAAAATGAGAACGACGCGTTCCCTTTGACGGATCCCCGTGTCGCCGTGGCGATCAACCGGATTAACGCCGGATTGTGAGCGGCCGCCCGCAACGGACGCGCGTTGCGTCGCGACGCGACGCGTCACGTCGCCGCGGAGGTCGAGGAGGCATGAAGAACCGAGGGAAAAACAGAGATCGACAGAGAACGGCGAGGTGCGCGCGTATATAAGCGTACACAGGACGCTCTCCCTCCATTCCGCGTTCAATTTTAATGGCTTTAACGTATATACGTAAAATAGACGGTGCCCGAGAAAAATTTTGACTGCATTTCATCTGTTCTTGAGGGGATCCTAAAGCCGCTGGCGAACTCGACCAGTGTCGATAAGATAGGAGACGGAATTAAAAGCGTCAATTGTCGACATTTTCATTTTCGGTCCGAGAAATTTACAGCCAATCAATTTAAAACTTCTACGAAAAAGCAGCAGTCTGACGGCACTTTTGATCGGTAACGAGTCCAGTTTAATTCAACTGAGTTTTGCCATCGGCTCGTGCGCAATAATGTAAAAAAGAGAGACTGTATGTAAGAAAGGTGGGACATACGTCGACAGAATTGGAGCCTTTTCGTCCCGAGACAATTTGCCGCAGGATACCAACGGTTTAAGTAAAAAGAGACATTACAGGGATGCGCATAAATTGTATACAGGGCGACAAGATCTCGTAAATATTACGCCAACAAAAATTCACACTACCGTAACACGGGGCAATTCAGATGCCTAATTATGTTCCCGTCAACTCGTTCTTTTCACGTCTCGATTTAGTTGCTTTCAGAAGCCTCTCTATGAAGAGCGGAGATTTCTAACAGCGAATTCGATTGCTCGCACTAGTGCGCACTAAAGGCTTGTTTACGGTCAATTCTTACATTTAAGGATCGTCTTAGATATCTCTTGAAATATTTCGTAGCCGGTAAAATGATCGCGGATCAGTTTTTGGCTAAATACTCTTTGAACGTGTATCCAAGACAAAATTAAATATAAAAATTGACTATGAACAGGCCTTAGTGTGCACTCAGTGCGCACCGGTGCAGGCGTTATTCGTTATAAGGCAATACGGTTGCGAGTCGCGTACGCGGTGCAAAAAGAATTTATCAAATTACGTTAACATAAAGTAAATTTACACTCTTAATTACCCCCGATACTCTTTTCGGACATTATCACCGAGGTACGTGGACCCTGAAGGACACGGTTGCGGAGCGTTACTCGTATTAGCGATCGGTAAACAGGGATGCGCGAGGCCGATATTCGATTTTATTGTCCTTGTCACGCGGTCGCTAGTTAAGATGAAAATGGAATTTAAAGTGCGGCTTAACGTCAAAGCGCGGGCGATCATCGGCCGAATTTACGCCCTCGTGCCTCGCTTAAATTCGACGTCGAGACGCGAGGGGGAGGGAACCGGTTCTATGCGCTCGCCGGACCTGATGAAAATAACGCAATTCCGCGCTCGCGGGACGCGCGCGACGGTCCGCTGCGCGATAAAGCGCGCCGCGTAATTTATTCGCGTATGATCGCGGTCGGTATCGGGCGAATCCTCCGCTGTTCTCTCGAGCGGGATAACGAGCGGATTACGGGGGAGTGAGTATCATCTCGAAACGAAACAGAGTGTATCTCTCGTGCGCTTTCTCTCTCGGCCGCCGCGCCGCCGGTCGGCTCGTCGCGGAACGCGGCGAGCGCATACCGAGCATACGCGAGCGCGAAGAAGCGCGTGCACGCGGCTTTTGCGCGCGGGACACGCGAGCGCGAAAGGAGCACGTGCATCGTGCGTCGTGCACGACGACGGGAGAGATGCGGTAACGTACGCGCGCGCGCGCAGGTACGCGGCCGCGCGTGTGTGTAAGTACGTGTAACAGCGCGGAGCATCGTAAGCGCGCACACGGCCCGTGTCCGCGTACACCGGCGCGAGTAGCATATAGAGCTAGGTATCCCGCGTACATGCCCAGCTATGTGCACACGGGGCATATCTACATATTTGCCCGCACACCCGAGTATTTACACGGATGTACGTATATGTGTGCGCGCGCTCGCGTCGTACATCGTTCATATATACATACGGAGAGTTGGAGAGAACGCGAGAGGAAGAACGAGAGGAGGACGAATGAGAGATGAGAGAGAGAGGAGAGGAGAGGAGAGGAGAACAGAGAGAGAGAGAGAGAGGGAGGGAGAGAGGGAGAGCCCAGGGTCGAATGATCAGCTATAAACTGAATCAGCGGGGATAGTATTGTCCCGCGTTTCCCTTCTGGCCGCTGGGCCCCCTTTCGCCCCCTCGTCTCACTTCCCACAGAGTCTGAACCACCCCACGATGCCTCGACGCGACTCGACGGGCGGGAAGGGCGGCAGGAGACAAAAACGAAGAGAGGGAGAGATGACGCCATGCAACTATCGTGTAGTACACGTCGTTGTCGCTGGAACTTTGTTATATTTGGAGCAAGATTCTACCGGACTCTCCGCGCGAGTTTAAATGGTACCTGCGACCCTTGACCGACATTATCGCGTTGCATTACGACGTCGGGCGTAATGCGAATTAACATAACGTCGGCGTGTCATTTTGTTTTTTTTTCTTCCGTGACGCAAAACGCAATGGCTTTTAAAATCGCGTGGAGCCTGGCGCTTTTTTTTTTAGCTCTTCAAGATTGAATTCTAAAAGGGGGAAAAAAATTCCCCCGCAATGACGGCTAAAGTCTTGCCCGAGGATCGCGCCCGAGATTCGCCAGGTACATAAATCGTCCAAGTTATCCGTGGCTGTGAATCGAGCGCCAGTGAAGTACGGCGTGTCGAAATGTTCCCCGAACTTTCCAACCGACGAATGATTTTAATGGAACACCCTGTTACAATCTCGAGCGAGGCGTGCGCCTCCGCCGCCGCCGCCGCCACCGCCGCTCTGTTTGCCTCGTTTTGTCACGTCGCTAGGTGCACGACGGCGATATTTTAGATGGGAAACGCCGTGGTTAAGCCAGCTCCGGAGCCTAGGCTCCTCTCCCATAATCGACATCTTTGCCCACGAGTACATTAATTTCGTTCTTCCTCCGTTCGGCGCGACCTTTCGGCGCCTTCAAGGATGTCGCGCAGAGACGTGGAATTATTGGCGAAAATATCGACACGAGCGACTACTGACGAAAGAGATATCCGTCCAACGAAGTTGGAATTCGCAAAAGCGCCCAAGCGAGGGGAAAAATCGCCGAGGGCATTGTGGTGTACAGATTTGCGGCATTACTAGGCATTTTTGGGGCATTAGTTTGGGCATTAGGCCTTGCTGGAGTATTATAAAGATAAAATATGATAACAAGATAGAGTAATGCCCACTGGGCATTAGTGGGCACTGGTGTACAAGATTTTGGTCAGCGGTTTCCCCCTTGCGCCCAAGTATCGAAATTATTTCCAGACCAAGGGGGTAGCCACTTAATGTAATCGTGGGACAGTGTCTCCGAAATGATATGTAATCCTTTAGTCTTTATTTTTAAGTTTCCACACTCGTTAGACGATAAACTTGAAAATTACTTGTAATCAGATGAAATCGTACGAGACGAAGTGAAATGGTGTAATCGGTGGGACAACATTTTAGCTAGCGGTTACCCCCTTGTTCCACACGAAAGTCCTCGGTAGGCCACTCGCTTCCGAGCGATCGTTTCTTCCTCGGAAAGCGGAGGTGGCACTGTTTAATACGCGCCGCGAAAATTGAACTAATCACCGCGAAAACTATGTGAATTCATATTAGCATTCAGTTTGATCACGTAATACACTGGCGTGTTGGTACGTAAGCAGGTAAGCCTCTCGGAGGTAATCCGTCTCACGCTCGTGTTACATGTTCGTTAGAAGGGAATATCGGCGAAATGTTCGATTAATCAATTTCGTCGCTGCATGACGGATTACGAGCGCGCGCGGTAGACAAGGCGCGAGGGAAGACGCGGTGACTTGTTGAGAGTACTTTGTCGACGTCTGGGAGAGGCTGCGGGACACACGCGCGCATCAAGCCCCCGACGAGTGTGAACCGGGCTTAAATCGATCATCGCGAGCGCAGGAGCGGCTCAAGAAGCACGCCCGACGCATAGCCGGAGGGCCGGTAAGCAGCGGCGGCATGCAACAGGCCACTAGCTTCGCGGAAAGAGGTGGGCACCGGCAGCCAGCGCGCCTCCTCGAATCAAAGGCACTTACGGCGGTAGTACTTATGGCTGTTCCTTTCGTTCAGGATAAAAACATTCCATTCATCGCGAGCGCATCGCGGAAGCCAATTACCGTGCCGCTCTGTTTCTTAATTAGAACCGGTCGCGGCGCAAAGCGTAACCCCGCGTGCACGAGCGAGCGAGTCGTTCCAATTTACGGGGATAGCGACGGCGAAAGCCCGCGAAACGAATTCCCCAGGTCTCGCGCGCTGAGCAAAAGTGAAAGCGCGGCGCATCATTGAGATATCGATTGCTCAGAAATTGATATTTAACTTTGTCGATAACTCGGCACCCGGGAGAACAAACAACGTTCCGCGGATTCAGTAGCAACTTGGGCGAGGAACGTCTCTCTCCAGCGGTACAGTTTATGCTCTCCAAATTATTGACGGCACAAGCGCAACTTTTCGTCATCTTACGTATAATTCGCGGCGAGCTCGAAACACTCGGCGGACCCGCTTCGACCCGTGTCGTCGCGGCTCCGCGCGCCGGAAGTACTTCCGATATATTTTCGAGATCTCTCAATTATGCGGCTTACGAGTCGTCGGCATAAAGGCGGCGAGTTTTTCGTAATTGCAAAGCGCAACATCCGTGGCATTTCGCAAAGGGAGCTTTAATGTAATAACGTCCAATGCATTCGCGGGACTCGCGTAGGCAAAAGAGGTCCGGGTGTGCAGCGAGACGGCCGGCCTTTTCATCGACATCGCGCGTAATTGCGAAGACTAACTAAGTTACCGCTTCGCAGTAATGATAACGAGGATGTCACAACCCCCTAATTTGGGTCCACGTCGATTGACCGTATCAGCGTTACGCGCCGCCCGATAATACTATCAGCCAGCGGAGACGGAACGCGATGATATCGACGAGAAGTAATTCGCTAAAAATCCATCCGTATACAGTTCATTTTCTGGTGAATTATCTCGGATCGCGTAACTCGTCATTGACGAATGTATTCGCGCGTCGAGAGACGTTACACGACGATCAAAGTGCGCCTCGGTACTCGTCTCGTACACACTCTTAATCTTGTATCGCGTAGCACCGCCAAATTCGAGGTACACGTTAAACTTCAAAGTATACGTAATTATAGGGTACATAAAAGTCCACCAAAATAGGAGGGAGGATATTTTCTCGGTACATTAGCGCGATAACCACTAGCTAAAATGTTGTCCCACCGATTGCACCATTTCACCTGATTACAAATAATCTCATATAATTGCAAATAATCTTCTTATATGCACGTTTAAAAATGTGTAACGAGCTGCTTCATTTCCACAAAATAGATTTTTCTTATTTTACTAACAAGTATTTGCTCGTAGAGATAATTTCAGTTAAGATTGTAGTATTCGGCCACGTGTTTCCTCGCTTCCCACTTAACGAAAAGTAATTTTGTATTTGTATTTACCGTTTATTGAGAAAATGTTCAAATTTAATGGTTATTGTCTAACGAGCGAAGAAACTTGAGAATGAAGACGAAACGATTACACGGGGATTTCGTAAGGATTTCATCATGATTTCGGAGACACTGTCCCACGATTACATCAAGTGGTTACCCCATTGAGCACGAGGTACAAGATATGTGAGGTAATAATGAATATATGACGATCAGCTGGAGGTACCGTTCGAGGTACCGTCTATGAATTCACGTGGTACATTTTTTAGGAGGTACGAATGGTTCCCGTAGGTACCTGCTAAAGTAGCACGAGATACAACGTACCTCCAAATACCTGTCTCCATGCCAACGAGAGATAGCTTTTGTTATTATCTCCCTTCGTCGTGTCACACTTGCGCGATCGCGTCGGCTAAAGACACGAAGTGCACATTACATTCATTGCGGACGCGTTTTGTAATGTAGATATTCGAGGCAGTTTTCGCGGCCAGTGCCAAGGATTAAATCGCGAATGCACCGAGTACGTTCGCAAATTACATAATGTGGATCGATCTTCCGTTTTACGTCCATATTGTGGGCATCCACCAACAAGACATGTTTCTCCTCAAAATAAGACTCCTAATTTCGAGGTACTGTCTTACCTCCTATTTTTATGTACCTCATAATTACGTATACTTTTTATTTTAACGCGTACCTGCAATTTTTGGCGGTACACGCTTAAGAGTGTGTCGATGGAGCGAAACTTGTGTAGCTGATTTGAAGACGCGCGGCTCGACGACCCGTGCGAAATCGAGAGGACGTGGATGCGCGCCATCAGGCAACGATTTGACGCGACCATACCTGGGTTAACTCGTACACAGGTGGGGCGATCGAGCGTGCGGAAATCGCACGCGGCGAGAGCGAGACGTCGATCTCGGATGACTTTCGCGAAACACGAGCGGGTCCAATGAGCGCGGTTCGATCATTGCGGCTTTACGGCTTACGTCACGTCTACGCACCGACTTTTCCCGGGCAATAGTTTCGCCGTCGAGATGGTATATCCCGTTGTGCACACGAGCGACTGTCCCCAGGGAAAGGATAGCGGGCGCGAGAAAGGATACGCGACGGAGGAGAGTGCGGCGTACCATTTCCACGGAAACGCCCTCGTCAAGGTCGCACCGAGGTGAATGATGAGTTCTCTCAGGCGATGTTACGCAGGATTCTTCATTATTAAGTCACATTGTTTCCCCGAGGATGTTGTTTAGCGCGCTGCGGCTCTAACGAGCAGACGCCCGGCGATAAAATCAGGTGCAGCCGAAGTGTGTATTCCGTCTCGGAGATTTTATCGTGCCAGAAATGTATTCTTTCCCGATCGAACGCGAGTGCTCTATCTCGAATTATCTCGTTTTCAACATAAAGGTCAGCCGCAATTGCGCAATTACGAAATGTTTATTTTCGCAAATATCTAGAAAACTGGCGGGTGATGTCAGAATGCTTTCGCTTCTAAGCAAAAAATGATAATATCCGCGATAAACGTTCGACCGCGAACGCCGGTCGAACGACAAGCTTGAGGAAACGCCTAGATTGATTCAATAAGATAATTCCGTCGTTTTAATGAAGGTAATTAAAGGAAACTAAATAGAGAATGACTCGCGCGATCCTGAGTCATCCGTGTAAAAAAGGTCCCCGATCGACAACAAGAAACAGAAACACATTCGATGAATAATTAACGCGAGCCAACTTGCGCGACAACACGCGACACTGTACGATATTACATAACGCCGGTAAAGTCAATCCTCAACCAAGGACACTATTTTCCGCCTTCATCGTCATCAACGACACGCGCCGTCGCGCGCTGCGTCAACCGAAGCTCATTTGTAAAACAAGAAATACCATAATCATATGATTCGGTCGCAGGCAAGCGTAGTAAAAAGCAAAAATATTTAATAACTTTGGTAATGAAACCTGAACGTCGTACAAAAATAGGACAATATCAAAATAAAATCAATAATTCTTATTCTCCTCCGTCGAATTAAAAAAGATTGACTTACTGTTTTGAGACAAGACTAACTTATATAAATGTAAGTTTATACATTCTTGCGTTTAGAATAAGTTTTCCCTCCCTCTTACAACGCACGAAATTGGCGACACAAGGCTATTTCATTTTATTCTAGATTTTAGAGTTTCTCATTTAAGATTAAAGTATTCCTTTCTCTACAGTAAATATGATTGGCGCGGTATCGATCCGATTACATGATACATTCAAGTGTAATAGCATTGGATCCGGAAAATTTTTTTCTGTGGGTGCATTTTTGCCTTCCACGCGGAGAGCCAAATTCGCTCGCGATTTGCACTTTCGCCGAGCGTGATCGATTAAATCGACAAGGGAGAGAGGCGATCATCAATCTCGTATCATTGTTGTCTGGGAAGAAGAACGGGAAAGGGTGACCACAGAGAAGTGTTAATGGCGCCGGCCGAACGATCAGCCGCGAGATCGGAGTCGTAACGGGGGGTGTGAAGAGGAGGAGGCGGGGGGCGGGGGCGTCGTTGGTGCTACAGTAAATATTTATTCGTCATTACCGCGGCGGCGTAAAATTGAAAATCTTCATAATGCAGGGCCACCGCGGCGCATACTAAATCTCGTATTAGCATACATCGCTTAAATCTCGATTCGAGTTTACGGATAACAGGATCGTAACCGCGCGGGGTACCGCCCGGAGCGATGGCTGGTCGGCCACCAGGGACTCGCTAACCGCTGACGGAACTGGACGTAACGGGTTTTAGGGCGACGAAAGTCGTTGCAATTAAGGCGGGCCTGATAACGCGGCGGTATTATTTTACCGTATTCCCTGAAAAAAGAAACCGATAATAAAAGAAGCGACGTTTTTCCTTGCGCTCGCGCGCGTCCCGCTGGTCTTTCCCGGAAATTTAAATGCCAGGTATGGTATGTACGACATCGCATATGTATGCGCGCTCGCGCGCGCGTGCGCGTGTGTTACGCTCGAGTAATATTTAGGTAGGAGCCGATACCGTATAAATCAACATCAATTGTTTATCCGTCCGCGGTACAATATTTACCGTCCAAGTATTTTTTCAAACGACGGCCCAAGTATTTTTGCATGCGCGCGTACGCGCGCGCCGTTCGCGAGCGATAAACCGCGGAATTACATAATGACATATCGCGAGGCACGTGGAAAAATTATCACAGCGATGTCCTCAGATGTAAATGCTCTGGCTCTTACGCACGCCCGACGATATACAGTTGCGAAGCCATTGACTAAATGCTACAGCTTGTTTCAAGAAAACTGTGCGAGCCCGAATCGCGAACAGCGCCTCTTTTGCGTCAACTTGACACGTCCATGTGTGCAAATTATGTAATGACTCGAGACCTGCGAAGCGAAGGTTTAGAAAAATGTACCAAAATGTGTATCCGACGTAACGACGGAAGGAAGTTAACAATTTCCTAAGATAGAACCAATCTCGAGGCGATCTTGTATTCGTCATTCAATGATTCTGCACTTTTGGCACCTTTTGCTCCTAGAACTGTCAATTCGTGAAAACATTTGTGTTATGTACAAATTATGTGGCTTTTGTGTACAGACCGATGGTGTCCCACTATTCAGATTAAGTGAAAGAACAGCATGGTATCATTGAAATTAAGTTTAGAAGCCTAACAAAAAATCTATTCACTCGAATAAGTTATAGGTTATAGGTTAGGTATAGGCTTCTAAACTTAATTTCAACGACACCGCACTGTTCTCTGATTTAGCCCGAACAGTGGAACACTATCTCGAACACAAAGGCCACATAATTTGTATATCACACAAACGTTTTCACGAATTGACAGTTCTAGGAGCGGAAAGTGCGAAAAGTGCAGAATCACTTCAGCATCCCCTTAAGACGTTCCTTCCAAAAGCACCTCGTTCGCCCGCCTCAAGGCGCGTGCCGTGGGAACGCGGGAAATTAATCGGTAAGAATTCCCCGTGAAAATCGCGAAAAAGTTCTGTTCACCATCCCGCGGACGGAATTGGATCGGTTGAGTGTCACTGGGGGACGCGCGGAGCACGGACAAGTGCACCGATCGACGCGTGTATGTGTACGCACGCGTGCACGTGTGTGTGTGCACGCGCGCACACGTACGCGCGCCGTGTACGGACGCTTATGTACGTCGTCAACGTCGTTTTCGTGCACGTGAACGCGCGAGCGTGAACGTGTAGCCACCGACAGCTCCGCCCGCGTCCTCCTTCCGTTCGTGTACCTAACTGGCCATGTACGAAAGTATCTCGCACATAATGTACTACATAAGCTCGTTACATAGAGGAGGAGAAGGAAGAGGAGGTAATAAAGGGGAAGGGCGTTCACAAACAGGGTGTCCCCGAAAAAAAATTCGACCTCTGTCTCCCCGATCGTTTCGCTCTCTCTCTCCCTCCCTCTCTCTCTCTC
>NW_011967221.1:3194579-3204754 GCF_000949405.1 Vollenhovia emeryi
CTCTCTCTCTCCTCCCTCCTCTCTCTCTCTCTCTCTCTCTCCCTCCTCTCCCCCTCCTCTCGCGCGCGGGCACGCCTACGTCGTCGAGAGTCGCGTCCCGCGGAGACGATCGGCACGACAATTCGATCCGATCGAGTAATCGCGATAAGTCCGAGACGCGCGGGTGGCCGTAAACGCGGCGCGCAGAAGTGGAAAGAACTACGCGCGGCGCGTAACGCAACGGGGAGGGGGGGGGGGGGTTGTAACCCTCTCTCCCGGTGAATTACGCCCTCGCCTCGTCCGACGTGAGACTCGCAGGGGCGCGCAATTAAATTTAATCGGTGCACCCCGAGGACCCCCGCCCCCCGGCGCGGGCCGCGGCGCGCGAAAGAGTCCGGGCGCGCGCGTGTCGTTCACTTTCTTCGCCACCACCGCGTACATCCGCGGCAAGTACACCGTGTATATGTATCGCGCGAGTAACGCATGTATTTCATATATAAGCCATAGATATGTGGACCAACTCGCGCCTGTACATAATGTGATATAAACACATGTATTCGGCGGGGTATGTACACGATGCCGGCGCGTAGGTGTGGATGAGAGAGAGGAGGGGTGGAGGGGGGGGGGGCGCGGAGGAGAGAAGCAGAAACAGAGAGGGAGGCGCGAGAGGCTGAGGCAAGAGGGGGCGGGAGAAGGGCGAAAAGCCGCGGGGAAACTATTGGCCGGACGAGGTATTAACGAGCGGCGATGCTATTGACAAGGGATCGGTCCGAACATCGAGAAAAAGGGAGACAAAAAACCGCCGGCGACGCAATAGATCCTCGGAGGCATCGAAAAAGCGCGGACATGAATACGGTTGACCGAATTTCTCCGTGGAGAAAAAAAAAGCGGGGGCGCCGTTGTAACGAGAAGGGACGAGGGAGGGGGAGCGAGTCGAGCACGAATCAATCCCCGTTTCATATAATTCGAACGTCGAGCTATGACAGTAAGGGTAAGAAAATCGCAACAACAAAAAATCGAAGATTGAAAATACCTTGGAAGAAACGTTGCGTGCACTCGACACCTCCTCCCGTGCGCAATTCCACTCCGTTTTAAAGGCGCGCGCCCGAGGAAAAAGTGCAGGAAAAATAATAAAACGTAAATAATTGAAATTCTCGCGAGGAGCGGGGCTCACGTGTCGCGAGGTAAGATTGCGGCGCGTTTTTAAAAAGCAGTCGCGAAATCGCAATGATCGCTGCACGAGGAAATAATGTATATATATTATTTTCGTGCGCACACAGCCGCGCGCTCGTTATGTACAACAAATACGTCTCTGTTCTCGACGCGAGTATACGCAACAAGCGCCGTAAAAGGCTATTCGCTGCTAATTATCGTAAAAAAAATGAACTCTGCCGATGCGGCCGTGCCCTTTGACGCGGCTCTTTTTCGTCTCGCGGAACAAGCGCGGAATTGAAAACGAACGAAATATTAAAATAGAATAGCGGGAGGGAAGAGAAAGGAAGAGACGCAGGGATCCCGGGGAAAACTAGTTTATGAATCGCGCGCGACGGCGCGCCCGTACGTCGCGAAAATAAAGCTCGCGAGCGGGCTCGCGGATACGCGATCGAGTAATCAAAAGACGCGGCGGAGAATCCTTTGCGAATGTTAAAAGGGCTTTTTAATTATTTCCATTTTTCATTTATTTATCCGGGGGTCGCGCGACGCGGACCCGCCCGGCGAGGACGCTGCCCGTTGCCCTTTAACGGCGGCGGGTAAAATATTGCGACGGGCGCGACGCGCAAACGGCACACGAACGATGGAAACCATTACGGAGAGAACGAAAGATCGCGTGGCAATAGTTTTACGGGCGGCTCGCGGGAGCGGACAATATCATCGCGGCCCCGCGAGCGAGATGGAAGTCCTATATTTCCCGCGTTTCTTATAACGATTTTCCATATTTTCCTTACCGGCGGTACCGCGGAGGTGGAATTAAAGCTTCGAGAGAGAGAGAGCAGTATCGAGGCTCGAGAGCCCCTCGCGAGTTTTCCCACCGGCATTGTCACATTTCTCACAATAGGGGGGACCCGTGTCCTCCGTGTTAATTTAAATATTTCGATCGAAACGTGTATTTCGGCCTCGAAAGGGGATCCCGTCGCTTATACACGCCACGTTTTTAATTCGGCGTAATTTAATCACGTAAGTCACATTAAACGATTCCTCCGGCCGACAGGTGGAAATTGGAGGAAAAACCGCCGGGTGGAAATGTAGAAAAAGATAATTAATTTCAGCGAAATCGCTTCAAGATGAAGCACTTCGTTGTATTATACGCGGCACATGTACGCTTGTGAATTTTGTCGTCGGCTGGAAAGGTGAACGTTCATCATTGTTATTGCAAACGGGCAGATTAAAATGTCCGCACCCAGCTCTAGCGCTATCGCGATGTAACGATCGCGTGTGCGTTGCCACGTGACCAATGCTTCACGGGGTTCTACACGATTTTCCCGATAATGCCAAACCCATATCCGAATGTAGGTCACGCTTTGCGCGTACATTAAGCGTCGCCGATAATTATATTTTCCCGCGGCGGCGGCGGATAGAGCGTCGCGGCCACGGACGGCGCCGCGTCGGTGCGACGCCCGAAAGATCAGCCGCGAATCATCCGGAATCCGTCTTCGATTCAGACCGTATCCATAGAATCGATCGAGGCGACGGGAGGCGATGTAACAATGCCGTTACGTCTCGCGAAGGTCGGAATTCGTTAAAGCGCGTGGAAACAAACAAGTGTAAGAAGCGGTGGAGAGTGGACGGATAGAGAACACGGGAAGACGAGGGGGAAGAAAACGAAGGGCTGCGAAGAGAAGGCTCTTTCTCTCTCTCTCTGCTGAGGAGAGAAAGAGGAGAGAGAGGGGGGGCAGGCAATGCCGCAACAAAAGACAATAGTTGTCCCGCCGGAGGGCAACGTGAACTTTTGCGCCGTCGGACAATGCTATCGCCGCCGGGCGCGGGCGCCGCGCGACAAAACTTTGCCCGGTTTTACATGAGGATCGGCTGGTCCTCCACGAGATCCCTCTCTTTACCCGCCCCCGCGCTGCCGAACTGCCACCTCCCGCGCGTCGCGCGGTGTGCCCTCACCTGGGCCGGGGTATAACCCGCTGTCCGACGCCGGCGAGAATGGCCCCAGCCCGCTTCCGAGAACGCATCTACATCTCGAGAAATCGACTGAATTTTTATACCGCTTAGACCCGAAAACAAAACGTCTGCTTCCCTGCCAATTATCGGGAACAAAGTCGCGGAGGCGGAGGCTAGCCGGCGGGAAGACAAACAGTCCGAAAGAGAAAGAGAGGGAAGATGAGTGTTCGCCCGAGTGTGTCGAGATTTATCGCGTCAACAACAGCGGAGTGAAAAAAAAAAGAAAAGAGGGGACGGTGGATCGGCCGAGGGTGTCGGACAAGTTTTTCGGGGCGGAAGTGGCGGCCGCGATTATCGTCTTTAAGCGGATTTAAGAATCCTCTCCGCGTCCTCGCGGGCTGCCGATTCCCGAGTCGGTCAAAGCCGCGAGTTTAGCGTCGTCGGATCCCCCGGCCTTTGAAGATGAAGACAAGGTTGACACGGGTTGCGAACCTCCCTTCCACTATGCGAAGTAATAATCCGGCGTCCGCTGGAAATTTCCAGCCAAGAATCTCGACCAGACGTACTACTCGACTTTTGCTGCGGCGGCGGCGGAGACGAAGACGGCCTGATGATCTTCCGCGTTTATGTGTACACATTACCAGGGAGCGAGAGGGTTCGGTTAGCTGTCGGAGGGATCTAAAAGGAGCCCTCGAGGGGTGAAAGCGTCGAGAAATGCTGATTAAATCCTCTTTGGTGCGGCCGACGGCATGGCGACCGCATTAAATAGTTGCAGAAGGACATTATTCGCGAGTTTTATCCGACGTATTCGCGTAAACGAGGAAACGCGAGTTTCCGCCGGCCGAAAAGCGGCCGAGTATAACGAACAGCCTTCCGGTGCTCCGCGCGAATTTCCTCCGCGCTCCTGAGCGGCCGCGAATCAAATCACTTTGGTTATCATAGGCGCACAAAGGCAACGCGTCCTATTAAACATTCATTGCTAGGAGATAGCAATCGACTAACAACTCTAATTTCTTTCTACTGTTGCAGCTTGAACCGTCATTTGCTACGATTGCTTCATGCGCGTCAATCGAGGGGGAAACCGCTGACGGCATTGCGGTGCACAGATTTGCGGCGTTACTGGGCATTACTAGGCATTTTTTGGGCATCAGTTTGGACATTAGGCCTTGCTGGGGCATTATAAAAATAAAATAAGATAAAATAAGTCAGCGGTTTCCCTCTCGGCGTCAATTCATGATAAAAGAAGTGGGATTTGCAATCAGTTCGGAAACACCTTATCGTTTCTAGAATGTTATCCTTAATTTTTTAGAAACAATCGTCGATGAGACAAACGTACGTGTGAATGCAAAATATTTGTTGTAATGTATCCTGAAATTTTTATCTATTTATTGTTTAGCAAAGTCATCGCTTATAGGACAATTGAGTGTGATTTCTTATCCTTTTCATGGAGCGCCGAACTTTCGTACGCAGCATCGATCAACACTGCGATAATTGTCGAGAGACAATTTATACATATTTCAATTCAAAATGAAAACTCGAATCCTTTGGCACAAACGAGTCGCGACATGTGAAAATTAAACCAGAAATCCACACGAAGTTTATATTACTTCGTCTCAAAGTTACTATACACGCAGCGACATAATATGCTAACGTTACACTTGGACGCATTGAGTTCTACAGAAAGATACTAGTTTTTTCCCCCCCGGAAACTTTCTTCGTTACATCAGTGCCTTGTTCTCAAGACTCAAGAGCGCTAGCTTTAAAGTGGGTATACGAGAGAAACGGGAAGATACTAATTTAATCGATATACGCCGAGTTACGTCACAGAATGGCCGCGATCATCCGGGAGACGGTGTTAAAAATAAACGAGAGAAGCGAAATCGCGCTAGGATCGGCAGCCAATGGCAACGCCTTGAGAAAAAACGAAAAGGAGAGATGAAAGAGAAGAAACGGATTTCGTACGCGCAAGGACACGGAATTATTTCGCGCGGCTGTGTATTCTCCACGAGAGAGCCGGCGGGATCTCAAGGACATCGAATACCCGGTCTTTTGTCGAAGAGGGGAAAAAACGAAATAAAAAAGAGAGATGGGGAGGGGGGAGGGAATGGCGAACGAGATGCAAATATATTCGCTTCACGGCGAAGTCAACGGGGCGAAAGTGTGCAGAAGGTCAGTCTCCGTCAGCGACAGGTGATCACATATACGCACGAAGGCGGAATTCAAGGTGGAGGTGAATTACCTGGCCGGGATTTAAGGCTAGGTCGCCACCTTCCCGAGTGGCCCTGACTCGTCGAGCTTCCTTCCCTCTGCCCCCGCCGAGTATCCCAACCGGCGGCATTCGTATCCTTGATCGATGCGACGCGCGCGTTTCTCCAAGTGTCCGCGATTTGACAATCGATCCCCCCATGCGTGCGATTTGCGTGTACCGTGAACGCCCAAGACTGTCTTAGTCCTGGACGTGAGGCGAGGCGGAGAAAAACGTAAGTCGTATACAATGGCCTTTCACAGCTTACGTTTTTCTCCGCCTTGCCTCTACAGCCAACGGCACACGACACTATTTTTCCTACTAAATTGCTTACGGGAATCAATAAGGATGTAGTTTTAGATCAGGTGACGCAAAGCTGAATCCTGATTCGTAAGCTTTACCGAGTACATTTCTAATGCATGCTGCGTTTGAAAAGCAACGAATCCCTGCAGTTCTTTCGATCGCAGGTTCGCGGAAGAGAGGTGCAACCAGGCCTTACGACAGCAGGAGCAACTGCAACGTGTCGACGTAAGAAAGAGACGAGGGAGATGAACCCAACCCGGGACTACCAAAATCGCATTCGCGTGGCACGGAAACCCGACCGCGTTTCAGTTTTGCTCGCGCTAATTGCTTAAGTCTGCCCGAGTACGCGCGATCTCCGTGGGGACCGCGCCCACGTGCCGCCGGAGTTAACTTAATTACGGTCAATTAAGCGTCAATTAACCGAGTGGCATGCACGCACACGCGCCCGCGACCTTCTGTAATATGCGTACGCGCGAGTATGTCCGTCAAATTAACGAGACGCGGCACGACGATCTCAAGACGTCGAACGCGACACGCACGTCCCTTCCTTTCTCCCTCGGAAACAAAGTAACAGAAACGTGCGTATTAAAGCCTGGTCTACAACGTGCCCTTTGCGTCTAGTAACATTTTATTTTAGTGTCAATAAATACACTAAAAAAATCTCATTCCTGTTGATAAATGACAATGTGCAATCGTGCATTGTCGACAAATTTTTAAGTGTGTTTCTTTGAAAACTTGAAAAGATTACTTGACTATATCTGGCAAATTTGTATGTTAAAACTCACAACGTTCCGACCATGGTTCGTGGTCCTTTTCGAGTGACAATTGTGTCAATAATTCCGTATGGTAAATCGAAAGAACGGGTCTTAATTTCGCGAACGGCGTACACAATTATCACTCGAAAAGGACCACAAACCACGGTCGAAACGTTGTGAGTTTTAACATAAAAATTTGCCAGACATGGTCAAGTAATCTTTTCAAGTTTTCAATTACTTCTGGCGACCTGGAAGATTTCCTCCTGTTAATATATTTATTTGCTTGTAAAATGGAATGTTTCTAATCGCACAAAAAAGAACACATTGCAGATTAGACTTGACGATCGCGACGCAGTTCTTCAAGAACTTCGCGGTTCGAGAATAGTCGGCCGTCACGAAAAACTGATGCATGCCGAACTCGGGTACGCGTCACGTATCGAGATTGCGACTATACGCGAGTGAGGAGCAAAATAATTACGTCAATTACGCGGAACGTCAATGCGGCGGAAAATTATTCGCAGCTCCGATTCGACTCCGCCGACGAGAGCTGCCGTTTATTTTTTTTGTAAGTCTGTCGGCAAAAATACTACCCTCGTGTCAGTTACACTGACGTCGTCGCACACAATGCGTGTGCACTTATCGAAATATTTAAAGAATTTGGCGAACATGGGCCCGGAGTGATGCTCCGTAATTCTTGTAAATAGATGCCGACTACACGCAAGTGGTTGACGTAATCGAATTGAATTGTGTATTTACTTGGAAACACGATGCGTCGATGGTATTCAAGTCGACGGCCTTTTCTTCCACGACAGAGCGCCGATATCGACGGCGACACTCACGAGTCACCGCAATAATTAATGATACTCGTCGAATCCTTCGCAAAAACTTGATCGCTCTGCCGAGAACAGAATGCGGACGTGCTACACGTCGTTCCAGAAATAAAGCTGTCATCTGTGCTCGTTTCAAGTACCGGACAGCGGGTCTTGAATAATAAACGGAAGATAAAAATATAATCGCGCCAATTAGCCGAATTAAGACGTCGGGACAAAACCGATACCGTGAATAACAACGAGATCCGTCGGAAGTTACACGGTGATAAGGCACGCGTGAAAACCAATCGATTCGAAGCCTCGGCTTTCTCGATTCGTGGCCGACTTTACGGAAATCTGAGTTTTCGAGACCGATCGAGACCCCGCTGAAAATCCTGCAAGAAATAACGTGCATTTTCTGGTAAACACGAAAGTTTCTGAACTGAGGGAAAAACATTCTGGCCGATAAGCAGCAAAAATTCAACCGAAAATCAACCATGTGAGTGAACGGTAAATAAACCAAATGGTCGAAACGGCGGACTCTGGGATATCCACGCTCCAGGAGTAAAAATCGTTAATATTTTTGACATAAAATGTTGCAAATGTTGCAAATGTTGCGAAATAATATATTACTGGATCGAGTCAAAAAGCTGTGTGCCCCGTATATATTTCAATAAAAAAAATATGTATAAATAATATATATATATATCGCAGAGAAATCATCCGGTGTAATATTCCGCATTAATACCCATGTGTCATGCGAGTAATACCGTATATAAATAAAACATAATGACGCACGCGGCGCGCGCTCTAAATGTATTTTAAATTTATCCTAAATATTTTACGAACAAGACATCATACGTGTGCGCGCGCGTCCAACGACGGTGTCGGTTAGCAAACACGTGGCCGCGGTCAAGAAACTTAATTCCCGCCGCAGCAGCTTTTGTCCGTGGCTGGCACTCGTTGCTCCATTTTTTCACCCGGCGGAGTCTCTCGCTCGGAAGGAAACACTCCCGGAGGCAAGGAAAGGCGAGAGAGCAAACGCTTTTCCTTATTCATACCGGCCATTATCTCCGACAATGTTGCGCGATAAATACCGCCGCGGAACCAATTAAGCGGACCGCGCGCAGCGCAGCGCGTCGCCGCCTTTATCACCGCTATCTTTCTCTCTCTTTCTCTCCCTCTCCCCCCCCCCTCTCTCTCTCTCTCTCTCTATCTCTTTGTCGACGACATGCGCGCCGCTCGATCTCGTGCCACTGCCCACGTGCCGATTAATGAGGCGCGACGGGGAGAGGAACCGGAAAGAATCGGCGGTCTGGTTCTCGAGGGGGACGGGGACGAAGGAAGAAAGCGGCGGCCGCAGCGGCGGCGGCGTTGGAGAAAAGTGAGACGCGGGAGAACGACGAAAGTCCCTTGTAAGAGGCGGCCGACGCTAAAAGCGCCACGCGGCCGCGTGAATAATAATCCGTGATTAATAGAGTGCTAAGCCAACGGCGTGGCGCGCCCGCCGCATGAATGGCCGTAGTACTATTAAGCGGCGGCTATATTACACCTACGACACGAGGCGAGCGGTAGAGCCCGGGCCGCGCGCGGTGTTGTGTATCGGGCCACGGCTAATTTTGTCAGCGCGACGAGATGCCGAAGGTGCACGTCCGACCATTATCTAATCCGTCGCGTCGCGTCGCGTCACGTCGACTCCGCGCGCTCCCGATCCACGAATAAATGAATTAATAAGTTAAGTGGAAGATTTAAAAAAACAGTCAAAAGTAGATAAAAGTAAGATGAGTTAGAAAAATAAGTTAATTGATAAATAAGTTTAGTGCAAGAGTCAAAAAGTAAGTAAAAAGGCAAAGGCTCGTAGACTCATATGCCACGGTATAGTCAGTGGATTTTTAATTAACAAATTATTGAGCCACCTTCATTCTGCCCGGACCCAAGAAGCCATTTGGCGTTCTCATATCTTGTTTGATTTATGTATAGATTTTTTCAACATGTCAGAGGACAACTCTCGATGACAGTGTTACATTTAAGCATCGTACATTCTGTGTCTATTTAGATATTGCATTTATCGTTCCTATTCGTAATCAAGTTTTTACATTGTTAAGTTTTTGTAACACCAAGTATTATTTTTTTATCCTAGCCTCACCAAACATGGATCGAAACGTTTGGATGTTAATTAATAAAGCGATTAAAAAAAGTTCCACATTGGATAATTTCGCACGGACACCTGCGGTTGGCTCGCACTGGCCCTTTCTCCCTAGCTTACTATTTACTATACAAGTAACAATCTCAGAGATATACGCGGTACGATTACACAAGAATCTTATCTTGAGCGGTCTCGTGCGAGCCTAACTTCGTCATGCTTGAATTAAACGCGCCGTACTATCAACCTGTGATTAAAACGATTAAATCTCCGATTGTACCATATCTCTTTTCGTCAGTTGAAGAGGCCAATGGTGAAACGCCGAATGAACAACACCACTCAGGACTCTCTATCGCAGAAAATCAGCGACAAATGTTCTAAAAAAAAATGTCGACAGTAGCGTGCCGTAAACGTGACGAGCTGCACCGAGTGTCAGCACCGTTAACGCTGCTCGATAACGACAGCCGCGTCGAGTTATACCTCGACGTTTGAATATCGGGAGAGAATGTTATGTTATCTATGCGTCTGTAACACCTAAGCTGCCCGACGCGCCGAATACCGCGGTGTCTCGTCAGGATTACGGCGCGAAGCGCGGATTCAGAGGGAACCAAGAACGTAATTTCGGAGATAGCCGTGACCGCGGTCATCGGTTGGCGGTTCGCCTACGTAATACGTACTACGTATAAGTGGTGGGTAGAGGTATGCGCAAACGGCAAACAAGAAGTAGCTACTGGCTGCTTCCACAGGTGGTCGGGTCACGAACTGACCCCACTCCATCGGCCCATCTTTCTCTCTCTCTCCCTCTCCCCTCCCCCCTTCTCTCTTTCTCTCTC
>NW_011967221.1:3206302-3296631 GCF_000949405.1 Vollenhovia emeryi
TCTCTTCTCTCTCTCTCTCTCTCTCTCTCTCTCTCTCCCTTCCTCTCCTTCTGTCTCTTTCTCCGTCTCTCTCACTTATTTCGACCTCTCTTTTTCTCTCCTGTTTACCCCTTTTTCCCTTCTTCCATCGCGTCCTCCTCGTACTTCCTTCCTCAACGAGCTCTCCTTCTCCCCCGGTTATTTCTTTTACACTCCTCCGTTGCCATTCCTTCCTCGCGTTCTTGTCCCGACGCCCTCGTTCGGATTTCTCTCCTTTCTCTCTACCCTTTGTCCAAAGCTCACTCCTGCTGACCCACGGTATGTTACATTAGATGTGCAGAGAGGTAGGCAGGTACGTAGTAGGTCGAGTAAGCCGTCGAAGGAAGGAGAAGGTGACGCCGGGAGTACCTAGCATTCGTAACGCTGACGTACCGTAAAGTCCACCCGACATTTCGACTGGTTTACGCTTGGCTACGAACTAAGGAAGCCCTGATTTCCTGTCTTTCCCAGAAAGGACGCTCGGAAACGTTCGGGCGACCTACCAATCGCTAAACGCAACGAACGTAACTCGCTCGGTATTTATTTTGTTACTTTGTCTAATTCGAAGAAAAGAGTTTGCGTAATTTTGTCGACGGAAACCACGGAAAAGGTTTGAAAATTTCAGCGAAAGACGCATAAAGCGCAAACCCTTTTCGTGGGGAAATTTTTCTATCCGTAGTTAACACAGTTTGTTAAAAACCGACGAAATATATTTCCTAATTTTTAGAAATAAGTTATATTCACGTATATAAGAAAGGTATACGAAATTATAGGGACAAAATAAATGGGTTTGCGTTTCTTTCGCGAACAAGTTTTTCTTTCCTTTAAGCCCGAGAAACCTCTCCGTCCTGAAAAAATCTGCGTGCCAGTCTAACCGTAGTTTTCGCACGACCTAATTTCGGTTATCTGGTAGATAAAAGTTATCTCTGTACAACGCGTCGGCTTTGTGAGTCAGTCGTGTTTAGTATTTATGATCGCGAAATAGCCACGAGGCTCTCGTGTCGGCAAGAGTTGCGTACGCGTCAAGTGGCCTGGCAAACTTCACGAGGAACTCAAGGCCGTGTTATGTCAAAGCTTCAGATATACATTCTGTGTCGTGCTAGACGACGTAAGAGCGATTCGTCAAAGATCCTTCGATGTATTCGGTAAAATATACAGACGGGGATATCTCCGGAGAACGGTCCTTACTGAATTTGTTGCGATGCGAATTTTATCATTAATAAAATTTTATTATATCGACGTAACATCGTAATAATTATTTTCGCGTATATCCCGTCTGCATTAAAACCGTAATAATCACAAATTGAATGCGCGCGTATGGAAATATAATATTTCCCTGTAATATTTTAGAAATCACATTTATATAAGAGTTATTTTTAAGTGAAAAACTGCTACTTTTTACGTATAATATTCGCTAAAATATTTGCATTTCATTGAATAATACGCATATTGCCTCAGATTTAACAAATGTATTTATATGCAGCGAATACGCACGCTAAAAAGGATGATAATTATTGTTAATATTAAGACATTTTAATTTCCACACTAAGCGGGGAAAAAAGTCAAACTTTGGTTTATAGCAATTGGATCTGTAAACAAAACCGACGAGCCATTGAGTTTCGCTAATTGAAAAGTTCCCCGCAAACGATACCGAAAGAAACTTTGGAATTTATAAAGAATTTTTCAGCATTTTGTATCATAAATTTTAATACTGCCGTATATAATAAAATTAGCTCGCGAATGAAAGGTCCATGTGCGAGACTATATCGCGCCACTGCATTGATCGTCAATTAAACTTTGTAATCGATAATAAAACGCGAAAGATACTAACACAGCCCGGCCATACATCTACTCGCTCGCCCTCGATCATTAATTAAACAAGAAACACTTGACAAACAAGAAATATTACCGTGAAATGGAATAATCACGGAGAGGAGGTATTTTATTAGGGAGAGCTCGCGGAATAAAAAAACGCGGAAAGTACATTCGCGGATTATCAATCCGTGATTGTTTATTCAATTCCATCAGCGACGGGGGTGCGAACGCCGCTGTTCGCCGATGTCCGCGGAAACCGTTTCCATTCGCGCGCGCGCGCGCGCGCGCCCGGATTCCGAAGTCCGCAGCAAGAGAACCGGGTTGCGCCGCTCGGTTGCTCGGTTGCCTTCAGTCGTAGGATGCTGAAGGCACTGCGGTTGCCATGGCGACCCACCACCACCGCAGCCCGATGTAATTATTTGAAAAACGCCCGCCGCAGCCCCATCCCGCCACCCACCACCCCCGGGGGTTGCCGGGTACAGAGCGATGCAAAAGTAGCCGAGTGGACTTTTGCATCCGTGTGCCGAGGTATGATCAATGTCACCAGCCGCGTGGTCCTGCCCTCCTGTCCGGGGATGGCACACGAAAACGACGGCGGGAAACTTGCGACCAAGAGCCCCGGGGTACTCGCCCGGCGAATCGACTCGCGACCGCGGTCCATCAATTTCCGTCACAATACGCCCCGGAAATCGCCGTTGCGTAAGAACTTTTTATCGCGCGGAACGGCGATCGGGCATCGACTTCCGGATTCTGTCGCGGACTGTACAATAAATATGCGGGCTTCCGCTTCGTAAATTGGTTCGCTCGAAATAATTAAATGCGAAATTTCCCGCCGCTTTTTGAGATAGCGAAATTTTAGTCGCGAATTTTTTGCGATCTCCGCGAGAGATCCGCCGAGAGTAGAGCGACTATTTTCGGGGGAAAATTCAACTCGCGGGGATTCGGCCGCGAGATCCACAATGTGGCAATCCGTAAATCCGCGTATCGCGCCCGTATTGGATTCTGAATTTTTCGGCCAATTTTCCCAGCGATCGGTTCAGCGGTTTAACTGCGGCGTATGCACGCACATACGCTCGTACGCTTCGGATTCTAGCCTTTTCCGGTAGATATGTGATTGGAATGTGACGAACGGAATCCACTCGACGATTATTACATAATAGCGTTCTTGGGTTTAACAATTTTAGCGTTTATAATATACGAGTATATAATACACGCGCGCATCGCGCGATATAAATCCGTTGCGCTTGTAATCAATCGTAATGATATTAAAACGATTGCTGCCTACACGAGCGAAATTATCATCGCCCGTGCAGCGCGCGGAATTTAACGATTCGACGGTGCGTATTTTCTTTGCGCTTGTTCCAATCTCCGGCAAAATTTTTGCCCTTATTAAAATCTTTATTAAACATACACATCCTATTTATCTTACAAGATCTCCTAGCGCCAAAATTTCTCGGGGCAATGCTCAAACAAACGCGGCCTCGGATCCAGAAGTTAACACGAGATCCGAGAGACGAAAAGCTCGTATTATTAATTCACGTATCCTGAAGGAGGCCGGCTTTTTCAAGTCGTCGAGTGCTTGCGAGTATTTATAGGAGGGGGAAAAATTTCTGCGAGAGCAAACGTAAAGTGTGCGAGAAACAAACGATCGCGTAGACGTTTATCGTATCAACAGTAGGAGACTGTTTCCCAGGGAGAAGGAAGGAGTTCTTGCAACCCTTTCTGGAAGAGCAGCGAGTGAAAAAAGGCGATTTTTTAAAATTAGTTCTAAGTTGCATAGCTATCTCTAATTAGAGGGCGAGCCGGCTTCTGAGTCGGAGTGTACCCTCTACCATCCCCCTCGCGTCTACCTGAATGCTCAAGGGTGTACATAACGCGGTAGTCGGAGCGTGGGTCAAAAATCGTGAACGCGAAAGCGCGCGGGGATGAATTTCCTACACCGCGCCGGCTCTCGCCCGCGCTTGGTCACCTTGTCAAGCACCCGCGTAGGGGGTTGCGGGTGCGACTTGCTAAAAATTATAATTAGAATTATGCGCCCTCGGCCAGCCCGTTACGCGCGACTATTTTGCTCCAAGACCGTGACCCCGCTTTATTTATACCTCAACTTCCCAAGGTGCGTTATCATTAGGCGAGGAAGAAGAAATAAACTCCCGATTGATCGTTCGGTTTTTCCTTCAACGCCCAGCACCGCGTTCATTTTCTGACAAAGTGTACGCCCCTCGGAAAGGATTTCTGTTACCGAGACAAAAAACATTCTTGACGCATTTCTATTTCTCGCAACCTCATTTAGTTTAAAAATAACACAATATCGAAATAAAATCAATAATTCTTATTCTCCTCCGTCGAATTAAATAAGATTGACTTACTACATTGAAGCAAGAGTAATTTATATAAATGTAAGTCTGTATATTCTTGCGTTTAGAGTAAATTTTCCCTCCATCTTGACACCACGATATTCGACAAAAGCCGATACGTACCATTATTTTATTCTAGATTTTACAATTTTTCATTTAAGATTTCAATATTCCTTTCTCTACAATAAATTTAACTGGTGCTATATCGATCCTATTTTATGATACATTCAAGTGTAATAGCATTGAATCCGGAAATTTTTTTCTGTGGATGTAGGATAGAATATACAGGAAAATATCTCTAAGAATATTTGTGAGAGAGAGAGAGAGAAATGAGGTATTTTCTAGCTTGTTACGTTAATTGATTCCCATCGATTTATTTTCGAAAGCAATTTTACGCCGAAGATGCGATTAGAGGAACAGGAACAACAGAAAGGTCAGACAAATCGATCGACAATCGGAAAACACGCTCTCCCGCGTATTTCGCGGCCTATCTCCGAGAAGACGATGTCGGTCCACGACGGAGAAACGAACGGAGAAGGTGGGCCGAGAAGACGAAGAGAGCGAGGTGGAGGGAGACGCGAGGAGGAGAGAGAGAAAGAGAGAGGTCCGTGGCGATGCTCACTTGTTGCTCGCTCGACTAATTGCCAAGTAATTGGCCCCGTACCCCGCTCGTATAAAGTTTGCTTCATTGTCTTTAATAACGCCGTGACCTGCGCTAATGACTCACGTCGCATTCGTCAGGAAAGGGAGACGACGGGCACTCAATGAAGAGGATTCAGAGAGCTTCGCGCATTGTAAACGCCCGAAGAGTTGAAAGGCCGATGAAACGCGCATTACGTTTCGCCGAGCGCGAGCTCGAGTGTGTCTGTTCGAGTTTCTCGAGTGTGTAGCGTGGCTCGAAAAGTTATGCGAAAAATACGTGTTTCGGATCGAAGATGCGCGCGAGTTTTCACTTTCCTAACCGTGCGGGCGACACATTTGTTGCTGCCCCATTTGCGTTCTCCTCCTCCCTCGAGATCGTTCCCCTCGGTCGACTTGGCACGCAATTAACACAAATCTCACCGCAGTATTCGCCAAACACATTTCTTTCACTATTCCCATTTCTGATTTCGTCCGGTCCCGAACGCATCAGCGGAATACACACACTTGTGGCAAAAGTCCAATAAATCAGAAACAGTTCAATGCCAAAAGTCTATTGTATTCGCGGACTCGAAGACGAGGCGTTCTATGTATATTACGCTCCAGAGAGTTCGTGCCAGTTGAAAAGAAAGTCTTCAAAAATGTGTACAATACTTTAAATGTATCTTTAAATGTATTTAAATATATTTTTATCTGCCTGTGTCTAATTTATCTTTAAAGATAAATTGGCAAGAACAACTTTGGAGACGTGTAGACGCAAAATTAGTACACATTTTAAACATGCTGCAATTTTTTTCTCGACGACAACACGCGATATCCCTTTAATTATCTAATTATTTCAAATTCTTCTTGACGCGATCGCGAGCTATTGGATTAAATACGCGAATAACGAAACATTGAAAAAAATGACAAAGATTACATACTTGGCACTCGATCCGGCCCGAGGGTCTACTGAGAATTGTCAATTATCGGATAGAACGGGGAAATTTTTAAGTGAGCGAGTAATTCCTCGTGAAAGGCGCGGCAATTAAAACGAGTGGCCTGTATTTTTTCTAGAGGTGCCGGAACAAATCGCGCTGGAAAATTACAACGGGAAGATGGGGCATGTTATCTTGATACATTATTAATTCACCATTACCATTACTTTCTCATTATTATTTACTATTTAATAAATGCTCGTTATTACTCTTAGTTTCTCCGCTCGTGTCGGCGCCTCAAATCAACGATTATTTAGCTCACGGAATAAAATTTCCGACAAGAAAATACCGCGGATAAGACTACGGGATAAGAAATCTCCGGGGCTCTATCGCGAAAGATAAGAAAAACAAGTGTCTTTCTTGAAATGAAGATGACAGAGGGGACAAGTCGTTGTTTGCGCTCATTAGAATGAAAACTTGATTTCCCCGGCAATTTTACTCTAGATTAAAATGAAGGAGAAACGTTCCGGCTTACAGATCGGAATGGGCGGTGAGATGCGACGCGGATATCCGTGTAACTTTCCATCGAGGCGAGAACCTAAGGGATAACCGACATAACGAGGTACACGTGTCGCGCGCAGCAAGATACCTCGGTGCACCGCGTGCGTCACATGTGCGGAAGTAAGAAGCTGGGCCGTGTCGCAGCATCCGCGCGACCCGAACCCCGCCCGGGGACAATCCGTGCGTGACCAGATGTCCGATTGTGCGCGGAATCGCGGAGTGTGACTCATGCCCCGAGCGACGGTGTCGACACAAGGGAGACGTCGGAGACCTATGATGCGCGCGCGCGACCACCTTCGGTGCCGCACACACGTTACTGCACAGGTATTGCGCGTAGCTGATCGTAACTTTCGGGGTAAATTTTAAGAAAAAATCCTCTCCGTGCAGAATGACGAGAAGCAACAAAGTAAATTAGATCGCTGACAGGCGTCTAGACACGAGTATAGCAAGGTGGATGTGTGAGATTAATATACTGTTAAACGGTTGGTCAATGTCTCGGATTAAAAACTGAGATTAAAATTTGCCGAGACTCTCCGAGACCTTGGCTAATAAAACAGTTTATGGTGGTCAATATAGGTTTATGGTGACCTTTCCTCACCGTCGCGCGGCGATCAGGTAGCATCGTTCCAACGTGGCAGGTCTCTCGAGTGAGATCAGCAACAGCGTCACTGACATAATTTTCTTTAATACGTACAACGGGTGCTCGACGTAAACGTACAGTAATGCGCATGCTTTGGGCGCCTCTGGCTTTTTCGTCGACTAAGGTGATCAATCTTTTCCCCGGAAAGCGCGTTAAGGTGGCTAACAATGTAACGGCGAATAATATAATGGCAGCGTGAATCTGAAATTTTTCATTGCTTAAACGTTCAACGATTACGCGCCACGATTTTATACCGATTAAATTATTTCGAGAGAAAAATCTGCGCGTAGACCAGGCACGTACGTTTTTTCACCACGAGGGCAAATGAAACTAACGGTGAATTTTAGAAAGAAATTTCTCCCTATACGTTTCTCGATTTATCTATTTCAAATCTATTACAAATCTCAACCTTGACATGTTGCGGTTCCATCCTCAAAGCGGAATATTCGGCTTGTGAAAATACTTGGTGGAATATCGGTAGGTAAAATATACAGCTACGTTTGAAACTGGTAGTTCCGAGCAATTGAAATAACTTCCGAAACAAGCCGAAACCGTGTGCTATTACGAAAAAAAAAAAATAGCGTTTCCACACAATAAATGAAATGAAACGGGTTTTTCGAAATCACCACAAACCTCGATGAGAGCCACAAGTTGCGCGTGAAATTCCCACGATAAACCATAACCGTATGAAACGCGACAAAAAAAACGGTCCGATATTTGTCCTGTAAATAAAGGATAATTCCTGTAAATAAAGTCTGGCCGAATCGGGGAAAATCACGTACTTGGCCGAAAATTCCCCGAGTCACGGAGCCGCCCCCGCGTCTGAGCCCGAGCCGAAGGAAAAGCCCGGCCCCCGTTGAGCGATGTGCTTCCATCCCGAAATTAAGATCCGCCCGTGTACACACGTATACGCGCGTATGCGCGCGGGACGGACGAGAGGAACGGTTTCAGGGAAGGACACGGGCGGGAAGGGGGGGGGAAAGGACGGAGGCGGCAGGAGCGAACCGGGGTAGCAGACGGAGGAAACGGCCGGAGACGGAGAATCTCAGCGACGCGCCGGCTAGACGGCATCGTAAACTCCGCCGAGAGGAACTTTTGAATTTTAGTAAGAGGCGCTCCTTTTCCATGCCCTGCACCCTCTCTTTCTCGCCCCGATTTCGGCCGGTGCCGTTTCCCCCTCCGCCCCGCCCGCCCGCCCGCCGCCCCTGCGTCCTTGCTTTGTCGCCTTAGCCCTATAAATTAGGGGTCCCTCCCGGTCCGCGACCGTGCTACCTACGCTCGCACACTAGCGTCGATTAGGGGAACACCGTAGCCGAGCTAACGTATCCTTGGAGATCCTCGTGGAGCTCCTCGCCCAAGTCGGCAGAGGTCGCCAGAGAGAGAGAAAAGCAACTTAAAAGGGAGCAGGAGCGAGAGCGAGAAAGAGAGAGAGAGAGAGAGAGAGAGAGAGAGGGGGGGGGAGGGAGGGAGGGAGGGAGAAAAGGGAAAGAAAAGAAACGCGATCCCGAAGGGGTAAGTCTCCGAGTGACGGTGTAACCGAGGAGTCAATAATTTATCGTTAGCGCAGAGCGCGCCGAATGTGCCGCCGAGTTTGAAGCGTCGGCCTAGCGCCTTCGCGACAACAGGACGTTACGATACGGTGGCGTTTGATTAGGCAGATTAGGCGCGAGGCTTCAATTACAGATCAATGGTCCCGGCGACGGTGACGCGTCGCCGTCGATCAATAATTTAGTTTTCCCGCTAAATACGCGACGAGCGAATTTCTGCCGGAATCGTCCGGGCGGACGACGACGACGACGCGCCCGCGGGGGAGGGCGGGGGCGGCGAGGGTGTAACAAAACGAGAAGGCAGAATTCGCGCGCGAGGGATCTTTATTATTTATGTATAATTTCCCGCCGGGAGGAATTTATCCTCGCAAGTGTTTCGCGGAGTTGGAAACTCCAGGAAGTAGTTTTTGGTTACGGGGCCACGTTCGCGCGCGAGGGAAGGAACCTAGTTTTTTCGTCGTTGCCCGACGCGCGCGCCCGCGCGCTTAGCATAGAAACGTCCTTCCGGGTCATAGGTATTCAGATTTTCTATCCCCGGCGCCCCCAGGATTCTTTCTCCTTCGGGATACGCGGAGGGTGCTGCCTGCGGAGGGTGGCACGAAAGAAACGATAGAGCCTGAACGCGCGAAACGGAAGGGAAGGTGAGCGGACAGCGGGAGAGGAGAGGGGGCGGGGTAGAAGGGGGTGGAAGGGGGTTGAGGGGGAGCAAGGGAAAAGAAGGCGGCAGCCATAAAGAGCGAGCGGCAAAGAGAGAGAGAGGAGGGGGGGGAGGGGAGAGGGGATAATTCCACGGCTAAATATCGGTAAAAATCAATACTATCTCTTTTCCTCGACGCACTGCCGTCGCAGCTAATAATGCACGCGAGGAGCGCAACTCTGACGGACGATCAATAAATCATTCCTTAACGATTTTCCGCGCGTCGATCGATTCGCGCGCTTCCGTCGCGAGAGAATTCCCTCGTGCGAAATGCATTTCTGGATAACGTCCCACGTAATCGGCGAAAACATTCGTCATCGGAGAAATTTGCGTTTCGCAAAATAATTTCCCCGGAATGGGGCGGGGGGGGGGGGTGTGCATGCGTATGAAAGAAAGGACGAAAAGGTGCGTCATCCTTTTAACAGATATTACCAGGGAGCGATTTGTTGATAAAAAAAAATATATGTTAAATGACGTAAAGATCTGTCCCTCCCGCGCCGACTGTAATTACGGCCAGGCGTATGATTCGGGTGTCACACATCCGCGCTGTTTAAACGATTTCACGTACACGCGAGATAATCTTTATCAACTTTCTCCGTAACACGACAGTTTCGGGGCCGGGAGTGATTTCAATGCAGCGGAGGAAGTTGGTCGTAAGCGGACGAATACCAATACGACTGCTGTATAGTACGAGCAAGTTGCTACCGAGGTAGCGAGGAAATACCCGCGTAAGAAGGGCAAGATATTCGAGCCAGGGGAAACAAGTTGCAGCCCGAGAAAATTATCAACCATAAATTCAAGGCAGGTCGAGACAGTGTCTGATACATGGCGCCTCGTTGCCATTTCCAAGTGCGATGCAACTTATACGCGTTTTCTATGCAGCTGCATCTCGGCGACGCCGCGGCGTATTAAATGACTCCGTAAAAAGCCCGCCCGGTAATCCGCGTGGGGAGATGTCACGATTTAAATATCAAAATCGAAGCCAACGCGTCGTTTCAGGTCGTCTCCAATAACCGATTGCCAATACGTTCGTTTTACGTAAAGAAAAATATCCTCGCTCGTCCCGTTACTTTCGACCCCGTCTCGACTTGGGCGACAAAGCCCAGAAATGTCCAGTCTCACAAAGATGTCGATTGTTGTATCTTTCCGCGGAGCAATTAATTTTCCGCGAGCGACCCGAACGAGTCGCTCGCTCGTCCTTGCCAGAGGGACCCACTCCAAACTGCAGTCCGCCCGGAACCTCGCGCAACTGAAATACCAAAGATTACGCCGGAGGTCCATCAGCGAGCTACCTTCGCGTCTTCCACATAAATCTCCCGGAGAGAACCCATTTCGCGTGTCGCGCACGCGAATGTTTTCCCGGCCGTAGATTTGATACTTTTTCGAGTGCTGGCGCGATTTACGTGGCGACCGGCGCGATACGGGACGAGAGGCGACTTGTCTCGCTGCATTTTCGAGAGGGAGAAACGAAGAGAGCCCGGAGGGAGACGGGAAAGAGACGGGAGGAAGTGGTCCGAATTCCCGCTTGTCCTTTTCCGAAACGCGGCCGGGAGTAACGGCGTGGAACCGCGGGCTCGACCACGACCTGAGACAAACGGTAACGAAACGCGCGCCTGCCGCCGCCGTCGCCGAGGATCCCCAACGTTCCGAGGGATCCCTTTGCACGCGAAAGTGTAAACGGCGGTGGCGGACGCACGAGCGAGAGCCGCCTCGGTCCGAGACCGAGGGTCCGACCGAGCGACCGACCGACCAACCAACCAACCAACCAACCAACCAACGCCTCCTCCTGCCATCGGCGCTCTTCCTCTCTCTTCTCATCTCTTCTCTCTGTCCCTACCGCCGAAGGAGGAGTAAAAAGGAGAAGGGAACCAAGTGGTTCTCAACGAGCGCCTTGCGGAAAAACGATTCTTTACCTTCCCTACCGATATTATCGAGGGCCCCGCCACACGAGTGCGGGACAGGCTCAACGTGTCGTTTCGTACACCTACGGACCAGCGACGTCTCTTCCCGGCGGTTTGGAGCGCGGCGATTCAGCGTCGAAACGGCACAGCCGCCGAGATAGTTTGGCGACGCGTTACATTGTTACCCTGTTCGATGTTGTAATAATTGGCTGTAAACTTAACGTGAGTTTTCTAGGTCGTTCTCCCATGTTCTTTATACGCGTCTCGTTTCGCGCGATTATTAGAAAACTGAGACAACACTTTGCGGTGTAGCGTCGTTCCAATTGTCGTAAGAATTTCTCCCTCCCGACGGGAATTGGCCGCGAGAGCGCGCAGATACAGAACGCGTATAACTTTCCTCCGTCTAGCATGCGTCGCGCGAAAAAAAGGGCCGGCAGCGAGACGGCAAAAGGGCGCGCTCTCGCGAGATTTGTGAAAATTGCTGCAATTTTTGTGCCACCTTTAACACGCGCTAACTATCGATCCGCGCGTCACGGTCGCGACAATCGAGTCCTTCGCCCGCCGTCTACACCTCGTCCTGCAAAGGAATCGACAAAAGAGCGGCATCCGAGCGTGTTAAAGGGCGAAGGGCCGTAGAACGGAGGATGACAAATAATTTGCAGACAGCGGTGCGGAGAGATATCGTGAAAAATTAAAACACTGGAAATATGAGAACCTCCGTTCACTCTTTCCCCCTCCCTGTCCCCTCTGCCTCCCTCAAACCCCGACCCACCCTCCGTAACCCCTCCGGGGTGGCTAGGAGGGTTTAGGGTGAAAGAGGGGGAGGGGAGGGGGGGAAGAGTAGGAAAGGAGGAGGGAGGTGGGTCGCGTACAACGCCGTACAAAAGTTGGCGTCACCTCGCGCGGTACAATCCGCGCCAAAAGCTCCGTGTCCACTTATTTTATTTCGGTCTTGCCCCCGAACAATGCGCCGGGGGTACTTATAACGGAAAAAAAGAGGAGCACGGGCGGGAGGGGGGGGAGGGAGAGGAACACATTTTATCCCGGCTAATTTATCTTACTGCAATTTCTCCGCTCCTCCGCGCGTACGCGTCCCTCGGACCGGAGGGGGCGACGGAGGCGAGTGTTAACTAAGTTGTGACAGGTGGACGATTATTCAACGTCGACGAAATTATAGGGTTACCCTATAATTTATGTTGGTTAATTAAGAGTGGACAGGAATTAAAATTCATGTTAGCGAAACTGCATCTCGCACGACTCTGTCGTTTCAATTTCATAAATCCTCCGCGCCGCCGCGCCGCCGGTCCCGGCCCGTGGCTACTTTATAATCTTCGTATATATCGCTAATTAGACTGATTAAAGGCAATCTATCGTGTCTCCGAGACGCGGCCCGGGCTGATTAATGACACGCGCGACTCCCGTGCACCGCGGGGCTATAATAAATTCCATCAAGACGCGCGCCCGCGCCGATTATGCCCGGGCGGTGCATTAATCCTTGTTCTCAGAAAAATATTCCGGTAACTCAATACGACGCCATTCAACGGATCTCCCGTCGTTATCGCTACGAACTTGCAGCAACGCCGCGCGGAGCTGCGACAAAGTCGCGGAGGTCCCGCGCCCCGAGAAAAACCAAGGGGGTAACCACTAGCTATGTTGTCCCACCGATCACACCATTTCATTTCATTTCGTACCATTTCATCGGATTCCAAACGATCTCATCTAATTGCAAAATAGTTTTCTTAGATGCACGTTTAAAAATATGTAACGTTGTTAAACCTCAAAGAGCTTCTTCAAAATATATACTTTTCCTATTTTACTAACAAGTAAACCTACCCAAGTGGGGACGCACCGACTTTTATGAGTGTTGAATATGTTGTTTTTCAGCTCAAAAAAAGGGACACGTATTGTTTCATACGTGCCCATACGCACTTTTAGGTGTTGAAATACCCCTTTGAAGAAAATTTGATTTTCTCTTTCGGGGCAAATATTGACGAAAGTGTAAGAGCTGGAAAAATTTTTTTTAATCAAAGCCGAATGGTTTCCACAGTACTTAAAAACTATGAGCAAAAAGTTTTTAATTTTTTTCAATTTCAAAATACCCCCACCACTCAACATTTTTTATTACAATTTTGAACTTTATTACATACGGTTGAATTTGTAATAAAAGAAGTTTCAGTTTGGTGCTAAAAAAATTGTCAAAATTGTAATAAAAAATGTTGAGTGGTGGGGATATTTTGAAAAAGAAGAAATTAAAGAAACTTTTTGCTCACAGTTTTAAAGTACTATTGAAACCATTCTGTTCAATTAAAAACTTCTTTTCTAGCTCTTTCGTCAATAATCGCCCCGCAAATCAAATTTTCTTCAAAGGGGTATTTCACCACCTAAAAGTGCGTATGGGCACGTATAAAAAATGCGTGTCTCTTATTTAGAGCTGAAAAACAACATATTCAACACTTACAAAAATCGGTGTGTCCCCACTTGGGTAGGTTTGCTTGTTAGTATCGGATTGTAGAGGTAATTTCAGTTAAGATTGTATTGTAGTATTCGGTCGCGTGTTTCCTTGCTTCCCACTTTTCCACTAGTCTAACCGTGGTCTTAACGAAAAGTAATTTTGCATTTGTATTTGCCGTTTATTGTTCCTTTGCGCGCAAAGGTGTATCAACGTTTCAACTCGCTGTTGTTCCAACAGCAACTACTTCAGTCTTATTGTAAAAAAAAAATACGCGCTTATAGGTGTGAACTATGATATATATTCACTAAAAGAAGTTAATTTTTTTTGGAAAATGGAAACAAGCTGAGAAAATGTTCAAATTTAATGTTTGTTGCCTAACAAGTGAGGAAACTTGGTGAGGAAAGTGAGGAAAATTAAGAAGTAACGATTACACGGGGATTTCGTAGAGATTTCGGAGACACTGTCCCACGATTACATCAAGTCCCCCCCTTGAGGAAAACGCCATGGGGAGACGATTCCTCCTCGCGGACTGGTCATTATCGAAACGCGCCCTCTTCTCATATGCATTAAGAGGCGTATCGAGCGCGCGCGTGGCGTCAATTCCCGCGTCGAGAAGCCCCCGTTTGAAATACGAGCGTTATTTGTCTCGCGTATTAGCGCCGTCGCAATGCGAGATATTAAATTTTCTTTCCATCGGTAGAGACCGGGCCGATCGCGAGCGCGTTCTAGCCCCGCGAAGAACAAACGGCGCGCGCGTTCGCCTCTCGCGATTATTAATTTCCTAAGGTCTCCCGATGGCGCGGGAAATGAATGTGTACGTCTCGTCAGCCGCCCACGTGGCGCGCCTCCCTGGCAAAACTTCCTTTTTAAGTTACGTTTATTCGCGGCTCACCTCGTTTCAGCTCCCTCGGGAAAACAGCGGCGAGCCCGTAGCGCCCCGCTCGCTAATGACGTTGTTCTACTTCCCACGCGTTCTTCATCGAACGCGGCGCGAGCGCGATCCCTCAAAATCGGGTTACGTTTTCGAGAAACGCGCAAACCGATATCGTTATCGAGCACGCTGTGGCGCGTATGAATTATTCATCAAATGTCAAAGGTTACAAAATACTCCATACGCCGTATATTCGCCGGTCGTGCCGCGACCCCCCCCCCATCCCCCCCCCCCGAGTCCCTCGTGAATTTCGAATCGACTTTCCCTTTCGGGAACTTACGGGGAAGCTCGAGTTTATCGGCTATCTGTCAATTAAACACCGAATTAAAGCCTCGTCTCGCGAAACTCCGCGGTGAACTCGCGAAAGAAGATCCCTCGGTATATTTACGCTTTTAAGATTCGACCGCGCCGACAGTTTCCAACTTTCGATTTTAAGTATCTTCTGATAACAAATCGAGATCCCGCGGTCCCACGAAAACGCGCCCGTTCAAACGTAACAGCCTTATCATTCCGAACGTCTTCGTTCGCCGATTCACGGATCGCGCGATACGCTAGAGGCTTCTCCACGCAATTTCATCCTTGCACTTGAAAACGCGGAAAGTTCGACTTTCGCACGGTCCTATCTCGAGTTTGTACAATTTCCGGTTTTTTTTTCCGTTCAAACGCTCGTTCTCGTCCTAAATGAGTGTCCGAGGGCTAGTTTCACAAACGTCGGTCAACCGCCAACTAAATGTTAACTGATTCTCTGTCTCTTCTTAAATAATAAGACGGAAAAAGAGAAGAATCGACTGGACTCCGGCTTATGAAACCGGCCCTGGGCGGAAAATTGCGTAAAACCGAGACCCCGCGGCAGAGAGCAGTCGAGTTCCTTCGCGCGAGTCTCGTCCGCGTGTGCCCGACGCAATCGGCGCGGTGGTCCGCCGGAATTTAGAATATTCCACACACCGACGAGCACCCCGCGCGTTCGCGCCCACGCACCGACGCATACACACGCACCACGTGGGCGCGCGCGCACGTGTGCGCGTGCAAACGCAACCCCCTGTCCCGCTCGTATTCGACGAGCACACGCCTGTGCGTCGCGGCCATGTATAATGCGTTTCCACCGAACGTGTCCGCGCCTAAAAATGATCCCCGGCTATATACCGCGGTATTAACCCCCTCCCCCCAGTCCCCGGCGCATGCATATGTACGTTACCGATAACTATTAGACTCGTAACGGATTTTTCCCGCCCCGATCCATCTCGCATTCCAGCCTCATCGCGCGCGCGCGCGCCTCGTGCAAGTTTCGAATAATACGTTCCGCCTCATTCCCCGATTCGGCCGATCGAATCCGGGGCGCGTAACAGCCCCGGACGCTTGTTACAAAACTATTCGAAAAACTGGTTTCCGCCATTCGACCGAGCAACCCCGCGCCGCGTACGCGCCGTGCGGGTAAGACGAGTCTCGAGGCTGCTGCTGCTGCACGCAGCGCCCTAAGCACGTGACGAGTCGATCGAGCGTACGAGCGTGCTCCACGTGCTCGCCTCGGACAACGGCGCGATGACGATGACTCGATGCGCAAACGATTGAGACGAAAAAGCCGAAGGGCGCAAACGCGAGCGCGCTCGAGCACAGGGCTATCGGTGAAGAATGCGGACCGACCGGGGGGACGAGCGGTAAATAACGCCGGCTACCTGTGTTATCTAGGAATGTCAACACGCGACGTGCACCCTACGCTCTCCCAACGCTCTCGTTTCCACTCGTCGCCGCGGTCTTTCGGTTTCTTTTGAGGCCCTACGCGAAGCACCTTCGACAATGCAGGCTCTTTCCCACCCGAAACTTTAAATGATTATCAATTTAACTCGTCCGCCGCACTTGTCGCCACGTCTCGTCTATTGCAAGTTTTCAACTAAAGACACGTAGCTTTTTCAAAACGAGCCTACACTGGCCGATCATTTAAAACAAAACGACGCTTCGGTCCCAGACTCGGACCCTTTTCAAGTAATCTGTTCACGCAATTGTTTACGATCTCAGATCGTTCGTTTGGCCAATATCGTTATGTTAGTGAGATATTAGTCGAGAAATGATGGCACTCTTTGGTTGAAGAGAGCACAGTCGATAGAAGTTGCATTGTTAATTGTTAAACACAAGTATCGAGAGATATGTGTGGACGAGATATGAGAGCGTTAACAATTGTGTGAACAGATTACTTGAAAAGGGTCCAAGTCTGGGACCGAAACGGCGTTTTGTTTTTTTTGTTTTTTTTTAACAAAAGCATTGGCCGGTGTAGGTCGTTTTAAAAAAAACTGCATACCATTGGTTTTAAACTGCTGGCGATATTAAATCTATTTGTGAGTTTTTGAACTAAACTTTTTAGAGGCCTGAGAAGCTCGCGCCAAACTGACACGTTCAATGGAGCGGCGGTTCCTTTCTTTTTCGTCACTTTCCACTTTCTCGACTTTGGAATGTTTCAGACAATGCTTGGAGAGATAAGTTAAATTTAAAATGTGTAGCTAAATACAGCACTTTTAAACGATTAGAAATCGTTTGTCGATTTTAATATATGTGAATTCACTGACGACGACGATTCGATCTAAATGAAACTGCGTTATGTCCGAAAAGAAACCGGCGCGGAGGACAAGGTAGAAAACGGTATATGAATTCACATTTGAGATACAATTATTGGGCTGCCGACTCTCTTGCTCGGACCTAAAGGCGCTCTCGCTCGTTTGATTTGCATCACAATGGCCCTATTTAACTTTATTCGTTTAAAATATATAATTTCTTGCCCAGAGACTTAAACCTTAGAAAAATTAATAAGAAACGAAATAATAGTAAAACCAAACGTGAAACTTGAAAGTTGTAGCGGACGATAAAGAATTGGGGAAATAGTATGGTTCTACTGTAAATTATTTACACAATGCATGTATAAATAATTCGGACGCAGGGGAGAAATGCGTGTAGGGAAAATTTTTACAGTAAACGCACATCGCGAGTACAGAGAAGATAATTCCGTTGACTCGCTACGTTAAAATGCAGGTCGTAAAATTTTACGCTCGCATTTCCTAAATATTCTGCATTCTCCGGCCTAAAATTACCGCGGATCAGAATAATAGCTACTTTCACTGCGATTAATAATCATTAGCGTAACCGCTGGCTGCGTGCAACTTTCTCTACAAATAGCGCTCCATTTCTCAGTGCATAAAGTCTTTCCAAAGTTTTCTATATAATTAGAAAATGCAACTTAATTCCCAGTAATACGTTTCTAACGCCCGAGAGTACCCGTAACGGGGTTTATTGCGCCTCGCGCATCCGCGGCAGGGATATTATTCGAGTGTGTTATTGTCCATAATAAACTTTAATCGTTCGCTTCGGTCCGGGTGCCGAACGTCGCTGACCCGAACATAAATACATACGAAACAAAGCGAGGAGAGCTCTATCTCGATATCTGCAAAACCGTGTGCCAGCGTGGGAACAGGGACAGCGTATCTTCTTCTATAAACATCACGCGTAGCAAAAAAGATTCCCGTGTTTTTACACGGGCGCAATTTTCTTCTTAAAATTCACCCGGATATCTATCGACCAATTTCCACCGTACATTCGACTAGTAAAACGCCCTGTTGTCCCCGCAATCGCACGCTCTTCGGGGGTAACGTTTAAGAAAACGTCTCCGTGTAGCAGTAATAATCGTTTCACCTACTTGGAACTAGATATTGATATAGAACGATCGCTCGCTTTGCAGATTGGAAACGTACAACGAGATCAGGATGAAAACTCACCCTTGGTCCAGCCTGTCGACAGGTCCGCCGGGTCCCATCATCGCCGGGTGTCCAGGTCCCATAGGTCCAGCCAGAGGATGTCCGCCCGGTCCGAACGGGCTGCCGGGTGGTATACCGTACTGCGGCCCGCCGAACGGCTGGCCGTGCGAGGGAAAGTGCGGGTTGCCGGCACCGGGTGGCACGAACGGCGGCCCCGAGGAGCCGGGTCGGCCGACGAACTGCGGTGGCGCGCCGGAGGGCGAGCCGAACGGGCTGGGCCCGGGCCCATTGTACGGCGGGCCGGAATTGTTCGGGGGCGGCGGGAAGCCGGTGGAATTAGGCGGCGGCCCGGGGCCGGGCGTCGAGGAGCCGCTCGGCGCGGGGGAGGCGGTGTACTGCGGCGTCGCCGAGCCGGGCGGCGGGCCCTGGTACGGCGGTGCCCCGGCTGGGCTGCCGGCGCTGCCGGGGAACGGGCTCGGGCCTTGGAAGCCGGCATTGCTGGGCGGCCCGCCTGTGCTGTTGTACGGACCCGAGCCAGGACCACCGCCCTGGCCGACGGAGTTGGGCGTAAAGGGCGACGCCTCCGAACCGGGCGGCGGGCCCTTCCAGGAGGCTGGTGTACCGGGATCCTCCAGCGTGGTAGTGGCTGCCAATGGCGTGTTCAGGCGGCTACAGCCTGTAAACGAACCAATAATGTAGCCGCAGACTGGCGACAACGCTAAACGTTACGTTCCTTACATTAATTTCGCGGGGTAAACTACAGCAGCTCGCTGCAGACACAAGAAATATGGAAGGGAACGAAAGCTGGAGAGGCGGAGGGTGGCTTTGCGCGTGATACAGGTAACATTCTCCAGTCGTAGTCGACTGCTGACACCAGTAGGCCAGTGGTATCGGTGTTAATGAGTAACTTGACTCGATGACCGACTGATGGGAGCGTGAAAGAACCGTTGAGACTGCAGTGTCTACAGTGAATGATCTGTCGACCCTTGGATACTCGAAACTTCCCTATTCGTGTCACATTGGTGACAGAGAAAGTGACCGAGAGCAACTCTCGGGGGATACTACGTCAAGGAATCTCGCATAAAACGACACGGACTCTCACGTTACGTGTCTCCGACAAGTGCAGGAGCGTCCAAGGGATCATCCTGTGTAAACAACAGCCTGACGTACGAGTGTCACCGCAAGGCTCTGTACGTTCCTTTCGCGCGGGAGCGAGGACAGGGTCGCAGATGCAGAAGCGCGCCGCCGGACGTAAACATATGCAAGAGAAAATCACCATTGTTCGTCCCATTGGCCTTCATTGTCCCGTGGTCACCCAGCTCATTCCACCTCACCGATCACCCGCTGCGTAGTAAATCCGACACGGAGGATTGGACGAGGGCGCGCGGGCTCGTTGCCGAAACGTCCTCCCGCGGTAACGCGATAGCTCCGTGGACGGTGACGCGGCTCGCGGAGGCTCCGGCTCTCCGCGCCGCTCTCGCGCTTTAAGGTTATGTGCCGGCACACCTAACCTAACAAGCAGGTAACACACGCACCAGTAGACGAGACGCGCACGGACGTGTCCGGCCGGCTCGCGGCGAAGGCACACTCAGTCGCCCGCGCGGCTCGTTCAGGAGTCCGCGGCCGCGTCGATCGTTCGTCGCGGCGCACCGCGAGCGATCGCGAGCTCGTCACGGTGAAGCTCAAGCAGCAGCAGCAGCGGCGGCGGCGGCGGCAGCAGCAGCAGCGGCGGCGGCGGTGGCAACAACAACAAGGGCCCGTCGTCGTCGTCGCGCGGCGGTCGCGTCGCCGGCATTTTTCCAACGGTCGTCGCCCCGCGCTGGCCGACTCAGGACGCGACGGCCGGCGCTCGTACGTACACCGGTCGCGCACCCGCTCCCAGGCGCGTGCCCCGCTGCGACATGACGCTAGTTACCATTCATCCCCCGCGTCGTCACATTGCAGAAAAGTCCGCGACGCTCCGAACACGAGCGACCTCGCGCGAGTGCGCTCGCCCGCCCGCGCGCGCACTCACCACACACACACGCACGCACGCACGCACCACACACACTCTCGCGCGACGGGCGAAGGAGAGAGGGAAGTCGGACGAGCGAGAGAGTCGGACGGAGCGCGAGTCAACACCACCGGAGTCAGCAGACGAGCTTCGCGGCGGTGGTCAGGGACGTAGCCCGACTTGGCGCGAGACGCGGGGGCGACGCGCACTCTCTCTCTCTCTCTGACGCGAAATTTTCGACCCGTCGCGGCGGATTCTCGCGGGAACCTCGTAGAATTTCCAACGGCGTAAACTGCGCGCCCCTTCGCCCCTCGCGAAACGCTCGCCGACTTCTGTCACTCACACGTGCCGCCGCGGAGGCGCTCGCGGACGTGCACGCACGCACGTGCGCCAGGAGCGTAGCTACGAGCCGGGCCTCCGGCGGACCACCACGTGCTCCGCCCTCCCTCGGCCCCTTTCTCCCTCTTCCGCGACGTCTCCGTGTCCCTCCGCTTCTCGGTGTCGTCGCGCCACTCACGCCCGAGTGTCAACTGGATCGCCTCCTCGGCCGCGGACGACAATTGCTATTCCTTGCGCGGACGCCGACGAGGGTTGCCATTCTTCCTCCGCTGCGTTCTTTCTCCGCTCGCCGAGCGCGGGCGACAAGTCAGGGGGGGAGGAGGCCGCGAAGGTCGAAGCCTCATGACGCGACGCACGCACGCACGCACGCACCACCCCGCGCGCGAATGGCGACGGAGCGCGCTCGCCTCCCTACGGCGCTTCTTTTTCCCCAAACTGTCGACCGCCGCCGTCGGGGCCGGCACCGCTCCGCACACCTTCGCGCTCACGCCGGGTATCGATTGTCACTCGCGTAATTTCGCGGCGCGCTCTCGCCCCTTGCCGACAACCGTCGCTCCCGTCTTTCCCTCCCCCGCTCCCGTTTTCTTCCCCGAGCGGACACGAGCGGGCGGCGGGGACCGGCGCGAATTCGGCGCGACCGCTCGGACGCCGTAATTTCCGATCGATTAATCAAGAAACTTTGGCAGCGCGCGGTGTCGCCTGTTGCATGCGGCCGCGACGCTGTGTGCGTGTGCGTGACGCCGGGTACGCGGAAGGACGCGGAGAGCGTTGCCCGCGCCGCGATTTACCCGCGACTTGTCCTCGCGCCGCTACCCAGGAGCGGCGATTCCCACGTCGCGCACTTCACTCCGGGCACGCATCGCGCAAGATCGTTCCAGGGTTCCGTCAATTACAATCCCACGCGTGCCGATCCGCGCGAGCCTCGGAGTCGAGCGATTAACCTGCCCCGCCAATCGCGCCGCGTGCGCTCTCTCGCAAACAGATCCCACTGCGGCGGATTCCGCGCGGAACGTCGCGCGCGTCGCTCCGAGAAGCCACGTTTCCCGTGCAACTCGTGCGTCACTCGCGTCCGCCGGCGCGACGCCTACCTCGAAGCCGGGAGAGCGGAAAAACGCGGGGTGGGAAGAAAAGAAATAAAAAAGGAGCCGGGGCGAGAGAGAAAGTGAGTGAGAGAGACAGAGAAAGGGCGATCACTACTACGGACTCGCGGGTGACTCGCGCCCCCCCGCGTGGCGTTTCCCCTCGCGTTTCCAAGGTGCCAGCCACCCCCCGACAGGCAGGAAGGGGGTGCAGGCGTATATACGTGTATATCCGCGCCGCGCGACCAAGACGTCAGAGACGCGAACGCGTGCGATCGCGCGAGAGGCCGCCGAGAGAGCTCGCACCCCACGTGGAGCGGCTCCCGCGAACGTGTACGGCCCTGCGCGCCGAGAGAGAGCTGCACCCCCGACCGCAACGGGACTGCGCCGCGGTTACTCTTTCCTCCCGTCGGCGTCGCCGCCACCGCCGCCGCCGCCGCCGCCGCCGCCGCCGCCGTCGCCGCCACCGCCACCGCCGCCACCGCCGCCGCCAACCGCTGCGACCTGCGACGCGCGGCGAAAAAACGTTACGCTGCCTCGCCCGGTGCGCGTACCAACCAAGACAGCTTCAGCGTCGTCCTCGCCGGCTAAGCGACACGCGACGTCGTCGATGGAGTGTCGCGCCCTGCCCGAACGAGGGACTTTTCTTCGCGCGAGCGTGCAATGACGCGCCGCCGTCGCATTTTTTTTTTCCTTTTTTCCCTCCGTCGCCGTCGTTTGAAAGTCGCCCGTCGCGGGGGACACGACACTCGCCGCCGGTTGACAGTGTCACCCTAAAAATCAATAAGGGGTTCACCCGTTTCCCTCCTCCTCCTCCTCCTTCTCCGTCCTCCTCGTTTTCCTCCTCCACGTTTTTCTCCTCCTCCACGCGGCTCCTCTCCGCTCTTTCGCTCGCACCCGCTCTCCTGCTTCCTACCCCGTGTCCCAGGAACGTCGACAGCGGGGGTCGACCGGTCGCGGAAGTTATGGCGGCTGGACGGCACGTCATTCTATCAAGCGATGATGCAACGCCGGAAGGCTCGCTACTCCCTGAATTTACGAGGCCGCGGCCGCGCGCGGTGACGCGATATTGCCCGTCTCGCCCGGGGAAACAATTATCTCCTCGAAAATACGAGAACCGAGTAAAGTAACGTGGGCGCGCGCCGTAACAAAAGGACTCGAGTGTCCCAGTCGCGGCCGCGAGTCACCTTACCCAGAGACAGCTGAATCGATCTAACCGCTTTAGGCCTACGCCTATTATGTATGAAATTTCCTACTTGGAACGGAAGACATTTAAAACCTTTCTCGGGCGAGAACTCGAGGGCCCCGCGTCGAGTCTACGCGGTGAGACTTGATCGCGAATGATGGAAAAAAAAAGGATTCGTAGGATTCCGATGGCGACGCACTCGAGTCGCTCTCACGTTGAGTCGCGGCAACTCAATGTTGCAGCTACTCCTGAAAGATTTAGCTCGCTCGGAGCGAGATTATCGAGAAATATGCAGGAATTGTCGTATACGCGAGGGGGAGGGAGGACGCGCGCTTCCTCCCTCACGTTCGAGGCATCGCTCGTCGCGCCGTTATGGTGCCTCGCTCCTTCCGCGAGCCGTCGGCGCGGAGGCCCCGGCGCTACGGAGGAGTGTACCGACCTACCTCACTGCCTGGGAAATTTGGAGGAGTTACCGTGCGGAAGTTACGTCGCGCCGAGGCGTAATTATGAAACACACCGCGCCATGATTTTTATCATCGTTCGTAGACGCAAGATGGATGCACTCTTGGGATGGAGAATAATCTTAAAAAATAACCTTTTTTTTTTTGAAAAAAAAAAGTAAAAAGACGCCACGTATAAGCGCCATAAATCAAGAATTGTGTAATTTAATTATTTAGACATATTTCGTTAGAGAAATAAAACATTTTTCTCTTCTCTACGAAAATAATGATATCCACAAATTGCGCCAACTGAAATGTATATTTATATAAACTATTCGTAGACGCAAGATGGACGCACTTCGGAGTGGAGAATAATCTTACAAAATAACCTGTTTTTAGGGGAAAAAAAAGTAAAAAAGACTCCTATAAGCGCCACCCAATTAAGAATTATAGAATTTAATTATTTGGATATATTTTGTTAGAAGGAAACATTTTTATCTCCTCTACAAAAGCATCTTCTCTGCGAAAGTAATGATATCAACAAATTGCGCCAACTAAAATGTATATTTATACAAATTATTCGTAGACGCAAGATGAGTGCACTCTCGGGGTGGAGAATATTCTTAAAAAATATCCCTTTTTAAAAAAATAAAAAAGACCACGTATACGCGCCATAAATCAAGAATTGTGTGATTTAATTATTTGGATATATTTTGTTAGAAAAACATTTTTATCTTCTCTATGGAAGTAATAATATCAACAAATTGCGCCAACTAAAATGTATATTTATACAGATTATTCGTAGACGCAAGATGGATGCACTTCGGAGTGGAGAATAACTTAAAAAAATAACCTTTTTTAGAAAAAAAGTAAAAAGACACCAAGTATAAGCGCCGCCCAATTAAGAATTATTATATATAATTTGATTATCTGGATATAGTTTGTTAGAGAAAACATTTTTATCTTCTCTACGAAAGTAATCATATCAACAAATTGCACCAACTAAAATGTATATTTATATAAACTATTCGTAGACGCAAGATAGATGCACTCTCGGGATGGAGAACCTTAAAAGTAACTTTAAAAAGTAGCCTTTTGTAGAAAAAAAGTAAAAAAAGACGCCACGTATAAGCGCCATAAATCAAGAATTGTGTAATTTAATTATTTGAATATACTTTGTTAGAAAAACGCATTTTTATCTCCTCTACGAAAGTAATCATATCAACAAATTGCGCCAACTAAAACGTATATTTATACAAATTGTTCGTTACGCAAGATAGATGCACTCTCGGGGTGGAGAATATAATTCCATTCGAAAAAAAGGAAGTCATTGTTAGTCGGGCTATTCTTAAAACGGTGAATTTTTACGTTGCTTACTTATCTCTCGCCGGGGAGCGTGAGGTCACTTTGATTGGCTTGTCATCGCGTTTGCTAAAAACGACTCGAAACGTTTTCGATTCGTATCCCAGTTATCAAAGGCCGATACAACTTATACAATGTCAACCGCGTCGAACTCTCAAGGCCTCTTTTTATTTGTCGCTTGTTAGTTACTACTTGTTAGTCGCTCGTTAATTATTGAAAAACGAAAACAGCGAATATTAAAATGGATTTGCACTCGTCGCGGCTAAAATTTTGCTGCGAATTGTAGATCATAACGTGATATTTCCCGAGGACCAGTTTCACAAACGTCGGTTAACTGTTAACCAAAGACTCCCTGTCTATTTCTGTATTATTGTCCAATGTCCATTTCTACCAATGCAGATTAATTTTAATCTTGAATTAACTTACTTTTCACCTTTTTCCTAGTTCTAAGAATTAGAATAAGATGAAAAGTAAGTTAAGCCGAGATTAAAACTAATCTGTACCGATAAAAGTGCACAGTTGAAAAATTTAACAGATATCACATGTCCCAAACGGTCCACACAAATTTTTTAAATGATCACACTAATACTCTGTTAATATTTGAACACAAAATAAATGCAAATCTCAAAATAATTTGAAATAAATTTTGTGTAAAATTAACATATTTTTAATGAGAAAATGAATTTAAAAAATTTAAGTTTTACATTTTACAGATGTAGTAAGTCAAATGACTTTTGACAAATGACAAATTTATTCTGTAAATTTTAACAGTTAAATTTTGTTATTAATAATATAGAAGATATGTATTGTGTCAGATTAAAAAATAAGTGCACACAGTGTTGTTTTAACATTTCTTTTCAGTTATTTTACTAATTTTACATTTCAGGTCAATTAACACAAGAGCAATGTGTTAAATTAACACATGAATGTGTTAAACGTTTAGCACAAAAATTTTAACCGGCATTTTTTTAAACAAGAAAACACAAATTTTCCAACTTTGTGGGCATAAGAAGAGACAGAGAGAATCAAAGCCCCAGTCAACCGACGTTTGTGGAACCGAGCCCAAGGGCCTCCTTCACCAATCTCGGTTAAACTAACCGACGGTTAAAATTTGCAGGGTGCCAACAGAAAACGGAGGTGAAGGATAACCACGTCCATCGGAGAATCTGTTAGGTCCAGTTTCACCGACGTCGCTTAACTTTAAGCTTAGTTTAATTCGTTCTCTGTCCCTTTCCAACTGTTCCTTTAGAAAGAGACAAACGCGAATTAAACCCACGAGTTAAGCGGCGTTTGGTGAAACCTAGGCCTGGTCTCACCGACGTCGCTTAACTTAAGCTCAGCTTAATTCGTTCTTTGTCTCTTTCCAACTGTTGGTCTAGAAAGAGACAGACATGAATTAAACTAAGATTAAAGTTAAGCGACGTTTGGTAAAACGCGCCTTAGGCCCGGTTAACTTCAAGCTCAGCTTAATTCGTTCTTTGTCTCTTTCCAGCTGTTACTTTAGAAAGGGGCAAACGTGAATTAAACCGAGATTGAAGTTAAGCGACGCTTGGTGAAAGCGCGCCTTAGCCTCCCTGCAAATTTTAACCGTCGGTTAACCCTAACCGAGGTCGGTGAAAGAGACCCTGAGAAATGATCGCAATCCCGAGGACATATCCAGGCGACGGAGAATCCGCGAGGACCGAGGAAACTATGATCGATCAACGTCTCGACAGCTTCCACTTTAGCGGCCACCGATGCCGCATCCGATCCCTCGTTCAAGGCCGCGTTGGGAATACAGCACGGAGGCTCGTTCTCCTCGCCCACGTCCACGCACCGTCGAGTCGTCGGATGCGTATCTGGCGACGAGGCGCCGCGTCGCGCGCGCGGAGGCGCGACTCGATAACCCGGTGATTCGGGGTCAGTCACGACCGTCTTTTATACGTCGCTCCGGAGAGACGGAGGGAAGTCGCCGCCGGCGACGGTCGATGCGTCAGCCGTCGTCCCCTCGGACGATTACGTCGCGATAAAGCAATCGCGAGGGCCGATGCCGGGGCGAGTGACGCGACGCGCCGGCATCGATAAGCTTCCGACGACGGGATCCGCTCGTATTTACTGCGAGAGAGTGATTTTTCGCGCGAGCAGACGCGGCTTCGCTCGCGCGGCCTTTTCTCAATATGTAACGAGTCCCTCGTCGCGAAAGGCTAAGCCTTCTTAGCCGCGGTGTTACATAGACTCGCGTATACCCAGTTTCGATAAACATTTATCGACCCGCGGCCCCAACTTTGTTCGCCCTCGTGGAAAAGAAGGAACGGCAAAGCTGAAAACGTAACTATCTATCGCCCGCTTCCCGTCGTTGCGAATTCCGTCCCCCGATTGCCGCTTATGCTTATCGCGACTTGATCGATACGCGGCGATCCGCGACTTATCTCGAGTTAGCTCTGTTCGAAACGGCCCGAAAGCCCGGGGGTCAATTCTGTATCTTACGCTATAGTGAAAATGCTAAAAGTGAATAGAATCTTTGTCTCTCTCTAACCGTCCCCTTAAGTCCAGTTTCACAAACATCGGTTAACTGTTCGCTAGGATTCAGTCGACTCCCTATCTTTTTCCATCTTATTATTTAAGAAGAGACAGAGAATCAATTGAACTTCGGTTGGCAGTTAACCGGATGCCTTGTGAAACTGGCCTTTAGAAAGAGACAAAGTCGCTCACTTTTAGCATCTCCACTGTATTGTAAGATACAGAATTGACCCTCTGATCCAGGAAGTGCTTGTTGCGTCTAGAAACGTCCTATTTCGTAACTAATAATGACCAATTTCACGAACGTCGATTAACTGCTAACCAAAGGCCAATTGATTCCCTGTCTCTTCTTAGATAGCAAGATATAATAGAAAAAGATGGGAAGTTAAGCTCTGGTTAACAGTTAACCGACGTTGGTGAAATTCGCTCTAAATAGGTTTAAGAAATTTATGCAAGTCGACACACTGCACATTGTACAAACGTGAATTGTCAATAAATTTCCAGGCGTTTCGATTTGCTCGTAGAAGACCGGTTCGTCGTCAATGTAGAACCGACGACAAACAGAAAACGTTGCCGGACGCAAAGAGCACATTGCAGATCAGACTGGCTACTTGGACGCGCCTGTCGAGCAGCCTCCTGAAGAGACCCGCGCGCGAGATTCGGCCTGTTCCCCGGATGGCTCCTCGGCGTTTACGTCGCGTTTCCGCGCGGCGGATAAAAATCTCGCCGGCGCGACAAGTTTCCCCCCCGAGTTGTTCGTCCCGCGCGTCCCCTTATCTCTCGCGTTTTGCCGCACACGCGAATGAGGGACGGACGGGAACATCTCCCCGGTGGTGCATACACACACGTGGTGCACCGCGAGGTGAATGACAGTTGCAGACAGTTCGTACACAAGCACGTTCCAGTGACCCTGCTCGAACGGGCGATACGACGCGGCGCGACGCGGACGGCGCCGGTCGATCCTCTCTCTCTCTCTTTCTCGGGAGCTCGCACGTGCTTCTCGTTCGTCCTCTCTCGCCGACTTCCCGCGTGTCTGGCCGCCTCTCGCGGCCGCTACCCTGCCGGCGGAATGGCCGAAGAAAACCGCACGCCGTTCAGAGATATTAGGATAAGTTTCATTCATACAAACTTTGGAACAAATCTCGACCTTCGGGAACTGCCGGCCGCGGCGCCGGCGAGGTGCGGGAACGACGCTCAAGCCTGAACAACGTTCGCTTCGACGCGCATCGAGGATCAATAGTCGCGCGGAAATAACGGCGCGAGAGGAATCACGAGAATTGTCGCGGAATTATAACGACGAGCATGGGGGAACGTCTGTGTCCTAAGCTAGGCTCGACCGTAGTCATTATTCGATAACGTTTCATCGTCCCGTAAAGTTGGCCCTTCCTCTCGGCCGGTGTACCGACAATATTTTCAACGGAAAAGCGAATCGTACAGGTTCCACGAGAGTAGCAATTGACGACGCCGACGTCAACCGTGCGTCGTTTCGTGCGACTTCGTCGCGGACGAGAATGAGAAAAAGTCTCTCAACCGCGAGAGCGGCTCGCAGCCATTCCTAACCGAACTCGGAAGCCTCGGGAGTTCGCGATACAGAAGCAAGTTGAATTCGCGGAAAGGCACGAAGGGAAGGCCAGAAGAAGCGGGTTCGTGGTTGGCTGAGCGGAGTGGCACTTGGAGGTAGATGTGAACAAGCACGCGGCGCGGAGTCGCGGGGCGGAGGCGGCGGCGGCGGCGCGGGGGACGGGGGGCGGGGGGGGGGAGGGAGGTGGAGGCGGCGGAGGGCGGGGGAGGAGAAGGAGGTGGCGACGGCGGAGGAGTGGGGAATAGGTCGATACGGTAAACTATTGTCTGGCGGGTGAAGTGCTCATGAGAACCGGGCAGAAGAGACGTCGTCGTCTTCGGCCTCGCGCGGCCGGTCACCAATTTCGGCGCGCACGGGCCTCCGAGGACTCGTCGTTTCGCGCGCCCGCGAAATCCGCGCCTGCCGCCCACGCGGACACCTCTCGGCCCGTGCGCCGCGTCGGCCTCGATCGATGTCCCCCGCCGCTTTTTACGCGGCCCTGTCGATAGCGCGTCGCAATCGAGGGGGAGAGAAAAAAATGACACTCCGGCCCACTCTCCGTCAATGGGTATCGATAAATGACGCTCGTCAATGACCTTTCGTTGCGGATCCGCGGCGTTTCGCTTCTCGATTGATCGACGCGCGCTCGCTTCTCTCCCGGACGATATCATTTTCGCCGCCGAGCTCGTTTTTCAGACACTCCGCGCGGTCTTCCTTCCGGTTTTTGCTCCTATTTTATCCTCGCCCGCGTACGGCCCACCTAACGACATCTGTCGATACCGCTTCGAATGCATTTGCCGCCGCGTTAATTTCGTACTTACGTTCCGCTGAATATTGATACTTTTCTCAAAAGTGATCATCGCGCGTCGCGATTACGCGATTTTTTTTTCCTGCAAAGGTATCTGGAAAACGTCGTATTCCGGCGACGTCGGAGAAAAGTTTCGTCGCCGAGGCGAGCGAAACTGGCGGAGATTTGTAACGTTATTGTCATCCGGCACAACATCGCGATACGCTGTCATTTCTCATCACCGTCGCGCGATTGCCAAGTTACGACGCGCGGTAACGCATTACATTTTGGACGAGAGTCGCGAAAAACGAATAAAGCGATCACCGACGCAACCCCGCGGCCCGTTCCTAGGTGGAACATAAAATTCATGATAACATGACGATGACGTCATCGTGATTTTGTTCACTGCAACAATGAGTTACAGCAGCAACGCGAGAGTGACTTGGAGGCGACACAGATCGAGTTCTCTAATAGCGAATTCGGTTGGTTGCACTAGTGCGCACTGACAAGTAAACCCACCCAAGTGGGAACACACCGATTTTTATGAGTGTTGAATATGTCCCATACAGCACGCATGTCTAAAAAAACATCTCTAAGATATCCCTTTCCCAGTGAGAAATGATTCGTCGATCGACGTCGAAGCGATGTCGAATCGACGTCAATTTGACGGTATCGATGTCGATTCGACATCGTATTGACATCGATCGACGAATCATTTCTCACTGGGTTAAGTCGTCTTTTAGACGTGCATATCTTTGTCTAGCTACGGTTGCGAAAATTTGTTTCTTTAGTGCGAAAGAGAATAGCTCGGAAGTAAACTTGATTGAAATACCATTGTTAGACGAGAGCAGAGCTACGATTTGAAGCGCGCTTACCCTTGATGACGCTCCGCGCCAAGTTATCATCTCTTCCCTCGCGATCGGCGAACGGACCGCCGCCGGCTTTTCCCCCCTCGACCGCTCTTTGCAAGCTGCACCGAGCATAAAAGCGGAGGATACATCAGATATGCGTCGGATACATTTGACGGACGTATCGCCCTATCGCGGATCTCGATTCCCGCACGAGTGGGAAATAAAGATTGCGTAGGTCGCGTGACGTCACAACGTAGGAGAATATCGCGGGACGTTTGTTCGTCCGACTCGCAACTCGCAGAGACCGTCGCGTCAGAGCCTGGCCATAAGGAGGCGCGCTGTGATTGGTCCGCCATTTTTCGTCAATTCGCGCCAGTTTTATAAAGCGGTAATTATTAAAGTTTAGCTCCCCCACCTCCAAAATCGAATGAAATTAGGCTCATTCAACGCGCTGATTGACACGGTGTAACACAGAGAATTATTTCATCCTCGTTTAAAAATGACAAACAACAAAACTAAAACGACTCACTGTCCCACATAGCACGTAATATTATAGTAATATTACTGATACATCACAATAATGTTAACATGCCCGGTCAATGAAATATTACCGAGATAATCGTATATAGTAATATTATTGTGATAATCACAATAATAAAACTGTGATGTATCGCGTAATATTACTGTAATATATCATTATAATATTACTGTAATATTGCAAGAAATTAGATTTAAAAAGTAATTTATGACTCACTGATACGATTCGCAACAGCAGAGTTGTACATACATCGCTAACTGTATATGGTCAACTGTAAAAATACAAATATGTGTATGATTATTATAGGCTAATTATGTAAAATCGAAATTACTGTATTAAATATACTTTATATTTTACATTTAAAAAAATTGGTATTTATTAAAAGAATTATATGGAACACTGAACAAGTCTTCCTTTTAAATATAAACTCACAAGATTTTCTACGTACGGTCTTGTCTCTAACACTTATTCGAATCCTCGTTCGAATTATTTGAACAAATAAAATAAAAGCACAGAACCGAAGCTTTATTTTGCGCAAGTAGCAAATAACATCGAGATGTAAGACACTTACCTCACCATTTTTACGCCGTTGCCCGATGCCTCCTCGGCCTCGTCCTCCTCTCAGATTTCCTTGTTGCACACACACAACACCACTCGCGAAAATCATCGATCGCGCGAAACTTCGGGCACTCCCGTACGCGATGTGAAATACCGCGAAATATTATAAACGCACGAAATATTATTAACAAATATCGCGTGGCTTTCTATCGTACAGATTACTCAAACTAACAACTTGCACGTTTTATTCGAAAGAATAGGATAATGGATAAATCACTTTTGAATTGGCGATGTAAAACGACAGAGCGAATTACAGCGCGGACGCGCAAGTCGCACAAATTTCCCTCTTTCCCCGTAAATGGAACAGATTACACGAAATCGACAGATAATTAAAAGCGCGGTGCGTAAACGAGATGTAACCGCGACAAAGTACCACGGTTTACATTCGTATTTTAGATGAGTTAGTCTCGCAAAATACCTACGTGTACGTTGATAAAGAGCCGTCGCCTCAACAGGCAATTCGTTTCTTATTACAAGCTGTAGAAACTTTAATAATTAATTGAGGAACGTTACTTGTTACTGATAAAGGTGTGCAAATCGATAGCGTTTTATCCATATATCCCTCGCGATCGAGTCTTGGAAACCGATAACGCAAAAGTAATGACACGCACGGAGCGACTCTCGCCACTGCCTGCCGACTCGACGTTCGGCGAGCGAGTGGTAGCGCGGCGACCTCCAGGTAAACAACGCGTAACGTCGTACGATAGAAAAACGATAGAAAAACCGCGCCGAGTGAAAAACAACAAAAAAACCGTTGAGAATTCGTTGCCCCGTCTATGTAATGGAAAATTCCGTACTTAATATTCTACATTACTTTGTTCCGTGACTGTTACTCTACGTTTTGCGTATTACTCCGCGTACTTATTGGAATTGATTAAATTAACGATTAATTCTGTTCAATCGAGACTACGTTTCGAAACGAAAATCGTCGTTACTTAAATTCTAATTACCAAGATTGGAGATTAATCACACGACAGGAAATTAAGGAAACGCAAAAACTATACGAACTTACGACGTATACGATTTGATTCGCGTGCACTCACGTGTAATAAATAAACGAATGTTCTACCGAATATAAAAAGGAATCGTTCGCATTTAATTTCTCGTAATAAATCCCACATGAAATGTGCACTTACGTTTCGTTGTATGATCGAACAAATCTCGCGACATGATTGACCAAACCCCGTGGAATGATTGACGAGACTTCGTGGCACTTTGTGTAACACCTCGGCGTTAATCACGCGACAGGAAATTAAAGAAACACAAAAACTATACGGTTGCCGACAAACTTATGATATACGGTTTAATTTGCGCATACTCATGTGTAAATAAAGAAGTAAATCAATTTTCTACCAAATATAAAAAGCACCAAGTTACGATTTGCACTCAGAATCCCTTGTAAATTTATCTGATGGTATGAATTTTAATCAACAGAGATCTACGTACGAGTATAACTATATGAGTAAACATTACAATTATATAATTGAGCGCGGATAAGATTAATTGCTATTTAATTTTTCAATTATCCTTCACAATTATCGCAATGAAGAAGTAATTCAAGTCAGCTAGTGCTTTGATTCTCGGATCTCACGTGGATCTCACGTGCGAATCGCGCAAGATACTTGTCTCGCCGGTTAACCGAGCACCGATGTTAACTCGCGAGGATTCAGCGATCACGCGACGATGTCGATCGCTGGACTATTCGCAGAGAGCGATCGCGCACTTCTTCCCGCACTTGTCGCAAGCGTGTATCAAAAGAAAGAACAACAATAATAATACGCGAAGCGGCGTCGGCGCGTGCCACTAACCGACTCGCCGCCGTAAATGTGTTTTTGCGCGCGGCGTGACGCATTGCTTCGCCGAGCGCGGATTCCAAGAAATGACGTAGCGCTGTATAAACACCTCGGTCGAAAAACAGTCCGTTGTATGTACCGAATTATTAGGCGCGGCACAGTCGTGCGAGGAGGACGTCCCGCGTGTTTCCGCGTCGCTCCTCGCAACGCGATCCTCTCCTACGAGAGTAATCGACATTAATCAATTGCGTTTAATTGATTGTCGCGATCTTTGTGTAGATTTCGGCGATGATTTGCCGAGACGAGTATCACGCATAACGTGGAGTAGAAGTCGCCTGTTGAAATCGCAACCGCGCGCGGCGGTTCCGTTTAAAGTGCCGTTTAAAGGCTAATCTACAACGTGTCCTTTGCGTCTAGAAACATTCTATTTCCCAGCCAATAAATACGTTTACAAAATTTGGGCAAGTTGATAAATTGCGCATTATACATTGTACAATCGTAAATTGTCGACAAGTTTGTTAAGCGTTTCGATTTGTTTACATAAAATAGAATGTTTCTAGATGCAGAAAGCACATTGTAGATTGGGCTTAAACGATCCAACTAAAGACTATTCAAAGCCTGTGTTGAACAAGTGTTCGTATGAGTGTCCGTTCCTGTCGATGGCCACACTTCCAAGTGGAGGCGAACCCGACGGAACTGAATATCTTCACACAGGCTTTGTAAACGGGAGTGTACGGTGTCGCGCGAAAAAAAAACCGTACTTTTCTTACGTGTTCGCGAGTGTGTTGGAGTCCCATGGGAGAAGGAGACAACCTGGGTGGAGGAGGCCCGAGGAGAGGCATCCTGGCGTCGGCGCAGCGACAGAATCCACGTAGCTGACCGCACTGCTGCGCACCGGTGAGTGAGTAGTTCATTTATTCAGGTAACGAATCATCGTAGATCGTAGAACGTAGATTGACACGTTCTGCGGATCCGTTACCACAAAATGGATAGGTTACACATAATTTCATGTTTTATCTATCGAAGGGGAGTGGTCTTGTTAATTCCCGATTCTTGCCTCGGATCCCCGGGAGCGGTGGTTTCGGCACGAGTGCGCGTTGTCAATTCGCGAAATTAATTAGAGTAACAGATAGAAAAAGAGAAAGAAAAGAGATAAATCGTGATCCATATGAAGAATATTGCAACAGTGAGAATGTGCGAGTCGATGATTGAAAACAGACTGTCGTTAACTTTCTGCCGAAACGACCGCTATCGGGGGCGATTCGGAAGATCGGGAATTCATTCCTTCCTACCTTTGACGTTCAACTGGTGTCTGAATTTTCTGTCACATTCGCTCTACAAATCAGAGTATTTTGAGCCCATTTTCCGTATTGAGAATCGGTGAATCACATCGCAGAAATTACGCGAACAGGGCGAATGATTTATTGATGTATTTGTCGAGCTAGTAGTAATCTATCTTGTAATCTATCCATTTTTTATCAACGTATTGACAGGTAAGGTAAAATAATCCGACGTGAGATCCTAAATGTTCCGTCGAGAACGCTGAAATATTAAATTATTATTACACATTATTGGCAGTTATTGATCAGCTATAATATCCAATTACAATATCACTCTCTATCATACGAGAAAGTTCTTTAATTCTGGATCTCACGTCATTTATTTGGTGCATTTCGCGACACTTTCAAGATGCGTGTCGCATGAACGACATGTATACACACAGAAAAATATATACTACCTGCAAGTAAATGTTATTTGTTCCAAGTATTTGATAAGTTTGCATATCCGCAAATCTATCATAATGTCGTCGCAAGTGTTACATTTACTCAAAACATATTCTGGCCTAAGTCTAGTACTTGAAACAAGAATACATAGAATTATTTGAAGCAAAACAATTTTGCTTCCTCTGATTTTATTAAAAGAAGCATACGGAATTCTTCAATAAGTTTTATAATTTTCTTCAAAGAACAATAAATTCTTTGAGTATAAGATGGCAAGCTTTTCTAAGACGAGTAACAAGTATATCTTAAAACTATTATTAAGAAAATATTCTTTGTTGAAGCAAACTATTACTTAAACGGAATAAAATAAACTGAGTAATTACTTTTCTTCACTGTACAATAATATTTTTCTGTGTGTAATCATACGCATCTTCCATACATCCGCGATCGGTTTTTAAACACATTTCCATGATACTTATTAGTAATTTTCTCAATTTTATCCATATTGGAAATGTTGATTTATCGCGGGACATAATTAAAATTAATACAACGCGAAGTAAAATGTTCTCTGTGTATAGACTTGAGTTTTGAATTTAAAGATCAATACTCTCGAGTAAATAGCGGAAGCAGAAATGTATTTCATTAGTTTTGTGCAGTAAATTTTTTCGACTTAAAATTCTGTCTTAATTAACATCTCGTAGTCGCGCGATTTTTCGATACGATCGACGCTCGCATGTCATTAAAATCGTACGTAACATCTGTCGGTGACGATAACAAACCGACTATGGAAGGAGTTCTTTTTCCTTCCTGATCTCTGGTCAAAATGACCAGACTTTTTGGCCGGGAGCAACGAAAGGTATGTCCAATCTGGCCCAACGATGGAGACTGGATACGACGAAGTAAGTGGTCAGCATTGGCCACTCTGATGGATTATGTAAGGCGATAAACGAAATAATTTGATTTCTTTTCATTTGTCAAAATTCGGGTGGGTTATTCTTCTTTATACATGTATTCCCGCGTATGTGCGAGATTGATAAGATTAAATCCAGGGTTGGGAGGTAACTCGTTACTTGTAACGAAGTTACAGTTGCAGTTACTTTTCTTTTAACTCCGTTACTTTCTCTCCATCTGTAACTTAACTCAGTTACATTAATAGTTACTTTATATATATTTTTTTAAACCTCCACATATTGCATCAGGCCCTGCATTTGCACATAAACGCCTTTATCGACGCTTTACAATCCAAATGCAGATTTGATACTTAAATTTTCATCGCATGCAAGTAACTGCAGAGTAACGAGTCGTTGCTTTTTGAGCGACTGTAACTTCGTTACAAGTAAATGAGTTACTTCCCGACCCTGCTTCTGGTTAACAGTTAACCGGAAGATGGAAAAACCGGGCCTCGCTGGCAAGTGCACCTTCAATAATCGCTTTGGTATTTGCATTCGAAACGCCGCCGCTTGTACTCGCGCAACCTCGCTCCTTGGTCTCGATATTTCGACTTGTTTTATTTTCCCCGGGAGACTATACGCTCTCGGGACTGTTAGGCCCGGTCTACAATGAGTTGTCAGTCGTCAGTCGTCAGTCAGAACTGTATGTCGGTCCTTGTTCTTCCACCCAGAAGGGAAAAGAATCAACATACAGTTCCGACTTCTGACTAACGACCAACAATTCATTGTAGACCAGGCCTAAAGGCCAATGTCCACGATGCTAGAACTTGGTCCAAGTTCTAGTTTCGAGAAATGCGGAGCCAATCACCTTGCAGCTTTTATGGAATAGCTGCTCTAGTTTCTCGAAACTACGAGTAGAACTTGGACCAAGTTCTAGCATCGTGGACACAGGCCTTTACGCATCCGTCTCTCGCGAGAGACCCGCGTCGCGTGCTACATACCGCGGTTAAGAGAGCGACGCAGGAACGCGGGCTCGCATAAGTTCACGTCGTTAATCCCTTTTGAGCGCGACGAAAAGAACGCGCGTCGTATAATCCGATGGACGCGCGGCGGGCACGTTTGCGCCGGGTTAACAATCGCGGCCGCGGCCGATCGTGCGTGCGGCGGAGCGCGGGCGCGATTACGTAAATAAACCCTTCCGCGCGACGTCACCCACGATCGGCCGCGACCACCCAGGCGGCTCTCGGCCACCCGCGCAAGTTCGGTCGTCCCGGACGGTATCGGCGAAGAAATTAAGGCGCCATCGGCTCGTCTTCGTCTCGGCGACGACGACGACGACGATGGAGACCCGCGGACTCCCGGTTGACGAATGCGGGCGCAACTGCGACAGTGTATACATAGGGGCGGTTTGGCATGCGGCCGGTGCGCGACAATACTACAGCGACCGCGTGTTTACCGATTGTCACTGGCGGTGAATGGAGAGGTAAACACGATTTCGCCCCCACCGCCCGGATCGTCGCTCCGCGTGCACGCGAGCGCCCGTACGCGTACATACGAGGTTTGACACCCGGCGTGCGCGTGTACTTTGACTATTGGAGCAAGCCGGAGGTCGGTACAAGTCGAAAGGGAGAGATGCGATTCGCTTGTCTAGGCCCATTTTCTGGGGCCCGAGCAGACTGTCTTGTACTCTTAGGACAATGTTTTCTGCTTTGAATCTCCCAGATAATAATTGTAATAATCTATATACGTTTATAGAATATTCGATTGAAATATTCTGAGATTAAGAATATTTGCACTCCAGAAGAATATTCCTAGAACTGTGTGTGCTATCTGGGCCTTGTCTAAAGCCAACGGCACACGTTACTATTTTTCCTCCTGGATTGCTTACGAGAGCCAACCAGGATTTAGCCTCGAGTCACCTGCTCTGAAACTCTGCAGCCTTACTGGTTCTCGTGAGCAATCCAGTAGGAAAAGTGGTATCGTGCTCCCTGCGTCTAGAAACATTTTATTTCATAGCCAATAAATACGTTTAAAAACTTTGTGCAAGTTGATAAATTGTACACTGTACAATCGTACACCGTTGGCAAATTTTTTCAGCGTTTTGATTTGCTTATAGAAAATAGAATGTTTCTAGACGCAGAAAACGAACTTGGACGCTCCACCCTGCGCGCAGCGAGCAATTAGCATTCACGATTCTAATAATCACACGCATGTAAATTACCAACATCTGAGATACAAAAAACACGAAATATTATTATTAATTGTAGATTAGGCTTCAGAGTAACGCACACTAACTGTCTTGCGACTTAGGAATACAAGACGGCCATTCTGGTCAGGCCCTTACTCTTGTCTCACGACGGAAAGGCGCCATTTACTCGCTCTTTAATCGCGACACTTGGATGAGACGAGGCGCGTTATAGACTTTGCGTGCATTACTTACTGCGTTTCTTTTTAATATATTAAACGAATGAATCGAAAAGCGATCGTTTCTCGGCCCGGCGCGACTCCTCAGCGAAATTGCGCGGGCTCGTAACTTCGAGATAACGACGCGCAAAACAAAGAAGTCGACCGTCCCGGCGGGGAAGGGGCGGAGGGGACGGGGGGAAAAAAGAGGAAAACGGCGGAACGCGGCCGGCGAAAAAACGGAATAGAAATGATTTTGCGAAGGTAAAATGTCCGCGCGGTCCGCCGTCGCCGGACTGGTTAAACAGGTTATCGGTTTATGGCTGCCGTAAAGAGATTTTAAATTTCGCGGCACATGTGCCCCGGTGCATTCCGCGCCGCGGTGCTTCGCGGCCCTTTTTCCTTCGTTTTTCAGTCGTTTTGCCGAGTTCATAACGCCGCGCGCTGACGGCCGGACCAATGGGAGGCGGCCCCTCGATTACGACGAGCGTATCCGTGGGGAAGCCCGTATACTTTCCCATGACTAAAACTCCCATATCGGCATCTTAATTTCTTACTGATCCCATCCGCGATCCCAGGCCTCGCGCGACGTCGAAACTCGGACGCTCCGTCCTGCGCGCAGCGAGCAATTAGCATTCACGACTCTAATAATTACATGCGCATGTAATTACCAATATCTGAGCTACAATTGAAATTAGCAGCAGGGAATATTATTATTAAGAGAGAGGGAGAAACGGAGGCGTCCACAGCGAACGGGCATTTGTTCCGTCCTGCCCTCAATTAGCAAAAAGTTAAACATTTGCTCTTCCTTTGATAGAGAGATTTATATGCCAAAAGGTGTATAAATTTGAATTGACAAGTGTTTTAATCTTGAACGTTTAAACCGTGCTCTTCCACGAAAAAGATCCTGCGGACGCCCTTGGGGAGAAAGATCGTTTTAATTATTGCTATGCTTTTCAACGTACAATAAATCTCTCCGTATATTATCAGCGAGAACATTGTAAATTATTAAAGAGATCCAAGGATTTGGGAAATGATCAATTCACGAAGGGGTTTATTTTAATTAAATATCTATCGCAAGGGAGGCAGGCGTCTCCTCGGAATCAAAATCTGCAAGTGCACCTTTCGGCTACTCCTGGGAAAGATGTAAATTTAAAGATCCGTTGCTACGATCGCGCGGATAGCTCGCATGGTGTGCAATAAGAAGGCCCGCGTTTGTAGTAGATATTTTATTTCCAACTTAGGAACTGAAATGCCCATATAATAAAAAATATTTTGTATCGTAATAATTACTATTATTAAAGTGGGAAAAAACGAGGGTTATGCTAAAATCGCGCTACTAGGTATACAAAATGAAAACTCGCAGAGGAAAATAAAAAAGAAAACGAAAACAATCGTAGACTCGTCCTCGAAACACTCTCCAAAGATTCTCGCACGACTCACTCACTCGCTCATCGGCACACACGTTTTCTCCCGTTTACACTCGCACGCGCGCGCTAAAAAAAAAAAAAAAAGGACTCGAGACTTACAAAATAATCGCGGTAACAGAATTATAAACTGAAAAATCATATAAAATCTTCCACGTGGAATTCTTTGCACATTGTTATTATTCTCATCCTCTCGTCTCCCCCTCGACTCGCGTCTACCTTCCTAGTCTCTCGAACCGTACGAGGGGCTCGTCGAGAGCACGTACAAATGACCGTCGTCGCCGCTCGATCTCGTAGTCGCTATCTAATCAGTTTTTCTTTTTTTTTATGGCACGTATTCTCGTAAAAGCGCCTTTCCCTCCAGGCGGAGACCCGGCAACGTCCGCCTCGCCGCTCGCTTCCCTCGCTTTCCCGTACGAACCCCGCGATGTTACACCGAATCATGGCGGATCCGTGTACTCGACTACCTCCTTTCTTTACACATACGCTAGAACCCGTGGAGTCTCCTCAACTTCTCGTTTCTGTATACGTTTATCAGACTTGGACGTGAAGATCTATCTTAAGATTGTGTGTACGTGTGTGTCTGTGTGTGTGTGTGTGTGTGTGTATAGTTCTTTCGGGCGATCGCGCCAGAGATCCACTGGTACCCAACAACGCCCGTTAAAATTTTCGAAAAGGACCTTACAATAGAATTTTTCGTCGCATAGCACCAAGTCGAAAAGCGACGCGACGCGACGGCGTGCGGTCGCGACGCGCCCGGGTCGCCGGAAGTCAGCCGCGGTCTTACAAAAATAATAACAGTGGTAAGCGGTTTCGCGTCGTCCCGTGTCCTCTCGCACTAGCTGTTCCTCCTCGACGAATCCTGTCCCCCCCCCCTACCCGTTGAATACCACTGGAAGGCTTATTGTTTAATCAGCCGCGGTCTCGCTAATCGGCGCCGGAACGCCTTTGTTATCACGAAAGAACCATCCGAAAAAACGTGAACAATTCATTACTCTTGAAAGACATCGATATAGAAATCTGATTTTCTTTTTTTTCGCCAGAACGATCCGGAAACGGACCTTTCCTCCTCCTGCACGTCTTAGGGTTACGAATGCTTTAACGTTACTCTCATATTTATTAGTATCTTTTTTTTTTTGATCAGAGTATCCTAAAACGAACAAATTCTATCAATATGTCTACATTTAACATGGATATACCGTCGGTAAATTTTTGTTTAAATCTGTTCTCAAATAGTATTGTGGTGGCCCGCGATGTTCGATCACGTTTTGCGTAAGCGATCGCGTAACAATCGGTCGAGCGCGCGTTGCGGTTCCGTTTTGCCTTTCACCGAGATAAAAAAAAAAGCCGAGGGGTTTACACTTGTCGCGCTCCCGCGCGCCGGACACGCGGCGTTGGAAAACGAAGGATCGTCACAAGTGTCATCCGAGCGAAAAAAGAGACCATCGGAAATGTTTCTGCAAAATATCGTTTTCGTCTCCCCGTAAGGAGGCAGCGATACGACAATCGTTGGCCACACGAGCAAAGACAGTCTGTGTACACTTACTAAACTTAACTTCCCTTACGTAATGTTGAAAGATAATGTAGGATTTGTCTAGCTTAATGATTTACGTGATTATATACATTATATACATGTCGCTGCTATAACATTGCATGCGTGCGCTTATATCGTTAGAGGTGACTACAGAGCGGTGTATGTGATTGTGTACGAGTGTTTCATCTTATTATTAATATTATTATAATAATGAAAATTGTCTAGCTTATACAGTACATAGGGTTTTCGCGAGCGTTACTACATAAGATTTACCCCGTTACACACAGTAAACAATTATACACTCCGATGATCCGCCGGCCAAGTGTTCGCCGTTGTCCACCCACCCTTCGCATCGGGCTTTTATCACATGGTGCATTCGAAAATAAATCAAAATGTGCGCTTGCGAAACGAGAACGGTAAATGAAAGAACGGACCGAAATTAACGGCACTCTGAAATTACGTATTTTGAACGTGCGAAGGAAAAAAAATAACCACTCTCCTCGAGAGAGAGATAGAGAGAGAAAGAGCTCGGAGAACGGGAACGATCGGTAGCCTCGGCCACGGCCGTGGACGGCGCGAGCTTCCGAATCGGAATATTTTGTCTCGTAACATTGAAAACTAAAAAAAACGCGCGTAAACAATTCATATAAAATAAACATATAAAAATAACGATTTTCTGTGGATTCCGTCGACTGCGTCTCCTTGAATACATTACACTTGTAGCACTTTTATCACAGGGATTTTTCTTCTTAATATCGATAATCCTCCAGAGTCTCGTGCATGGACGAATCCGAGAAGTCAGTTTGAAGGCAGAATTTGCAGTGTTATGTACTTGTAATATATAATCGCACATTCTCTGGACATGACGCGTGTCATTAATATTAATTCTATTAAATCTACGCCTCTGATTTCGAACGTCAACGAAATGTCAAGCGGGCAGCGAAGTCAACATGCTGTTGCATCTCAGATGCATTATAAATATTTCTAATTACAGAAATATTAGTAGTTACATAAAACGTGTGACGTAACTTTGAAAAATATATCTTCGTTTGAAATGCGCGTTAGTCTGACTGATATTTTATTCTATATTTACGCGAGACTCTGCGGGATTATCATTGTTCTACCGTGAAACGAACAGCGTAAATAATTTCGTCTTGTTGATGCTTAAACCGAATAAAAACAACATAACTGAACGTAGATATAATTTGAACTGCATCACTCTTATCGTTATATCGCTTCACTCGCTGGCATTCATATCGACAGCGAAGAAGTCCGACGGATCCTTGTCTCTCTAGTAATCAAAGTATCTTTCGCTATGCCGGAAACCCTACATGTTGAGATCCCATTGTCTACTTAGACGTTGGGGCGGCCGGCTGTTGATGCGGCGGCTGCCCCATCATCCCCGTCAGTCTTGGTTGCGAGGGAGCGAATATTTCCTTGTAATACGCGTTAAATTCCGGCAATAAAAACGACGACGACGCGGCGGCGGCAGCAGCTGCGGCGGCCGTGGGCGGAATCGGCGGTGGGAGCAAACCGTTATAGAACGTGGAGTAGTACATGGGGTTCAGAATTGGTAGGAACTTGTCGGACGCGTTTGGCAGTTGCGGCAACGGAAAAGCGGTAGAGTTGTTTTGCGGTACCGTCGGCACGAAACCCGATGGTATGTTGGGTAAACTGTGTCGTCGCCCGACCTCGCTCTGCCTGGATTCCTGATGCTGCTGCTGCTGCTGCTGCTGTTGCTGTTGCACTGCCAAAGATGATTTCTCGCCCTCGCTGATTCTACGATGTTGATGATCCCTGCCGGCCTCCGCGACCGCTTTCCTCCTGTCAATGCTCATTTGTTGTTGTTGTTGCTGTAACGTCGTTGCTTGCATTCGGGGAAACGAACTTCCACTGTGATTCAGATGATTCAAATTGGGTACGTTCGGTATAATGGGATGGCTTGGCTTCCTCGGTGTGTATGGCGAAACCGGCTCGCTTCTCACCGTATACTTGCCATTCACTTGTTGCTGCGGCTGATGCTGCCTCCTTTGCGCGTTGCCTATCGTCCCTATTGCACTGCTTTTATTAGGTGGACTTGGTATTTGGACATGAGACGGTATGAGGTGATGATTGTTTTTGTGCTTGGGATTTACTAACGTAATTTCGAGGTTGTTCGACGCGATAGTTCGACTGTCGATTACATTTTGATAGGCGGGGAAGGGTACTCGCTTTGGACAGTCGGCGACAGGCCTGTCCAACGATTTGTCCTTGGCGGGTGAATTCCGCACGTCCAGATTTAACGGATTAGGCCTCTGTACTACAGGTACTCTGACTATTTCTAGACTGGGCCTAGGGAACGTCGGTTTCTCGTTAGACTTTTGCGTCAGGTCGAGAACACCCGCTTGTCCGATGTCGTTGCTAGAGCTCATTTGCGGATGTTGCGAGCATTGTTGTTGCTGCTGTTGATGCGGCTGCTGATGCGACTGTTGATGCGGTTGCTGATGCGACTGTTGATGCGGTTGCTGATGCGGATGCGGATGCGAATGCGGATGTGGATGCGACGCGCGATATTTCGGTGGAGAGATAAGAATATCCTTGGGATTTCCGTAAACCGTTCTTTCGTTGTGCATAAATATCGACTTGGACTGCGTCACCTTCGGCGGTATTAACCTGCCATTTGGAATATTTGGCCGAACGAAACGATAGTTGGGGTGCTGCGCAGACGTCGCAGACGGGATCGTCGATGGTACGACGTTCGCGCTCGCGTACAACTGCAACAGCGCGGCATTGTTCGAGCTACCGAGATTTATCACCCGACTGTTCGTCACGTTATTGTTCATCATACTGATGTTGTTGTTGTTGTTGTGATGAGCGGGTAACTGCTTGACCGTCGGTATTCGCGGCTGATGATTATGATGTTCATGCGGCGACGGCAACATGTGTCCTATGTCGGGCGTCACGGTGACGGATATCAACTTAGGAATGGAATTGGGCGTGACTGGAAGCGGATACGGTGAGATCGACGGTTGCTTCTCTTCAGTGGACTTCATTGTAACTGGCGGAGGCTGAGGCTGTTGCTGGTGCTGCTGCTGTTGCGGCGACACGGCGATGTTACTCTGAATCACGCTCGGTCGCGCTTCCAGATCGACGGCGGTGACTTCAAGACCGCCCTCGCGCAGAATTTCGAGCTTGCGTTTCTTGAAGCTGGGAATGATTATCTTGTCTCGACTCGTGTCGCTCTCGTTTTCAAGGTCAATCACCTCGGGCGATCTGGAGACCGGCGGTATCGTCTTCTCCGCGAATTTCTCGGCGCCGAACAGTGGTATATTTTCCTTGCCCTGCGCCAGTAGAGTCGTCTGCTTGGGATCCAACTTGATCTCCTTCATATCCTTCTCAGGCGGAGGCGTTAGGGTGACAACCGTCGACGCGTTTGTCGCTACACTAGCCACGGGCAAGCCTGGCGAACACGATGGTGGAACTTGTTGGGATATCAAAGGACTGTTGAGCTGCCTCTCCAAGACACTCTGATTGTTACTGGTACCATTCGTCGGCGTTGTGGAGGGTGTGCTGTTGGGCGTTGAGATAGATGTATTGGAGGATGGCGGTGGACTTGGCAGTTGGCTAGCTTGCTGGCTGGAAGGTGTCGCGTTATTGGCGATTATTGTATTCAAGGACTTGAGGCGTTCCGGCTTGACTCGCACGCTACGTAACGAGGACGTCTTGCCGGTCTCGGCTTTGGGTTTCTCACTCGAGAGTAAAGTCTGCAAGCGGAAAGCATACGGCATGAATAATCCGAGCTGGGTTAAATACGCGCGGCGTCACGTCAATTGAATTAGTGCCACTTACCGTTGTCGCTGACATTATTGGTTGTAAGGGCGGTGTCGTCGTCGCAGGAATTGCATCTACAGGCGGAGGTGTCTCGGACATGTACAGGTCGCTTGGTTCCTCCTTGATATCTAAATCCTCGGACATACTCATACTCTTGGTACGTCGTCCGTGATTCAATCTCACTTTTGTCTCCTCGCCTCGCTGATATCTCTCATATGGTAATAATAATCTGCAACGAAATCTTGTTGTAATTTAAACGCAACCTGGACAATGTGTAGAAAAATCATCCGTGCAAATACGTTAGCGTTCAAGTAAGGACAATCGCGATAGGAATCCGCTGAAATGCTTCACCTTTCATAATGTCTACGCGTAATGGTCGCCGCACTAGTGGACCCCGTGTTGCCACCGATGTCGTCGTAGATGGTCTTCCAAAGGCGGCCAGCGCTGACGGAGTCGTAACCACCGAGCATCTGCACCTTCGTGTAGAACAGGAACAGATCGACTGCGAAGACGAGAGAAAAACACGGGACCGTTAAAATCGCAAATACGGGATCGACGGTGATCGTGAGTTTTGCGAGAAGGAAACCCTGCTGTGTCTTAGCTCTCTGCAGTCTGGCGGCCAAATCGCCGCCGGGATTGCGCGGATAGAAATTGGAAAGGGGGGAAAAAAAATAAAAAAAATAAAAAGACTGAGAGAAATCGGTTTGCCCTTCCGGTGGCGAGACCGGTCATCAGATAGGAAATCCGAGGGAAAAATAACAAGATACTGACTCTGCCTGTAGCCCAGCAGTGGCATCTTTCCGACCGGCGTACCCCGAGAGTTCATAAAACTCTGCACGTCGGTGATAAACTTCTTCTCTTCCGCGCTGGTCTTCCTCTCGCTCCGCCGTACCCCGGACGAGGGCGGCCTGCCGACCGTGGGTATCACCAGGCTGGTGATCGCCGACGTGCTCTTCGACGTCGACGCCACTGAGGCCTCGCTCTCGTTGGAGGATTCGCCCGGCGAGGCGCTGCGCTTTTTGCGCTTCCTTCGTGGTCTGCCCTTTAGCTTCGGTGCTGAAAAATCACAAGCGTATTGCTCAGTCGTCGCGTCAGACCCGGTATCGTTTGCATATTGCTAATATCTATATTGAAAACAAAAAGAGTCCAAACGTTATCCTCGTCATTTGAATATCCGTCGCTGACAGTCGTAAGAAATTAATTATGAAACGGCCAAGAGACTGGCGAAATCGCAAAATGTTATCGACCCGCTTTGGGCTGCGCCCTCCGACATTTGCTCTCTGAAAATGTACTACAGTACACCCGACGTCAACCATAGATTTCCCCGACAGTGACTAGCGGAACGCAGCCTTGGTCTCGTCTCTTCGACGGCAAACCGAATAACTTTGCGTTCGAAAAGAGAGAAACACGTGTAGGGTGACCAACTCTTAAACATTTAATTTCGGGACATCAGTTTCCGAAAATCGGGACAGAACAAAAAAAATCGGGACTATTATTAGTACATCAGATTACCTTGTAATATGCATGTACATGTCCCTTCTTGTTTATTTTACATACGTGATATACTCGTATCTTGACATATTTTTTTTTTAAATAGGTATGTTAAATAAATTAGATACACGTAGATAAGGCAAATGCTTCTTCATTATTAAGTCAACATCGAACATTCGACAGAGCATAGTCTTTTACTATTTTTCAAATATAAATAATCATTAATCTATTATAAATTAGACTAATAAAATTCTTAAAATAAAATGAAAGAACAATCATTAATGGAACATAAAAGCAGGAACATAAAATATAAAGGTTATAATGAATTTTAGTTAATGAATATATGACGTATTATTATATTTTATATTATTTATCTTACATTATGTAAAAAATCGGGACAAATGGCGTCCCGTCTAAGGTTCTCTCGGGACAGCTCTAAAGAGAGTCGAAAATCGGGATGTCCCGAGAAATTCGGGACGGTTGGTCACCCTAAACACGTGCCGACCGAAAAGCTCTCGTGTTGCACGCCGCGTCGCGTATGCGGTAGAAAAAGCTTTCGCGGGATTGATGCCTCTTCTACGATAGAAAAAAAAAATACTTGTAATTGCGCGGATGCACGCGACGAGCTGAGGCGAGCGTGAAATGAATTCACGCAGGACAACCGTTTCAGGCACTGCCGTCGTAAGCACGATAGTAAGAGGCACGTCAACACAACGGGCGCGCGTGACCTGTTGACACCTCGTAGTCGTAGTAGATTACAAGGTCGGGTGGGTATTTATTTATTCCGATGCGGGACAATGTTGTCGATAAACAGACCGACACGGACGTCGCGGTAACTTCGTAGTAACGCGATCTACAACGTCCGGCCATTCTCAACTTCAATTTAACCGACGGTCCTCGTAACAAAATTCGTGTCGCAGGATCCAATTGCGTGGCGCGCGGTTTCCCCCTCCCCCCCTTCGTCCGTTCATTCACGAAACGTCGCGGCCGTCCGCGGGCGATATTCGCGGAAGCACGAGATCGGAGCTATCGAGGCCCCGTATCGATATGTGTGCGCGTTCACGCGCGATAACAATTGGTTACAAAATCGCGCAACAATTGCGCACTCGGCAGCGAAACCGCGGGCGGTCGTACGCTTCCCGGAAAAGGGAGGGGAAAAAGATGCCACGCAAAAAAAGTCCCACCGGCCGCGATCCGCGCCGGCCGTTTCGACTTGATCCCCCGATGCTAAAACGCAACGTGCATCGCGCACGGCAACACGTGTGTGCGCGCGCGACACGTGCGCGCTCTCGACCGGAATCGATCCGCGCGACCAACAAGATCCGCGGGTTTTTGGGGGGGGGGGGGGTTGTTGTTTTTTTTTACACAATTCCTCGGGGTAGGGCGACCGAGTGCGGGCGAAAAATTCGCGTCGACAATGAGTGGCACTTTGAAGCAATTAACACTCAATCTTGTTCTTTTACACACTCGCAACTTTGCGCTGTATTTAGGGTGACCAACCGTCCCGAATTTTTCGGGACATCCCGATTTTCGACTCTCTTTAGAGCTGTCCCGAGAGAACCTTAGGCGGGACGCCATTTGTCCCGATTTTTTACATAATGTAAGATAAATAATATAAAATATAATAATACGTCATATGTTTATTAACTAAAATTCATTATAACCTTTATATTTTATGTTCCTGCTTTTATGTTCCATTGATGATTGTTCTTTCATTTTATTTTTAAGAATTTTATTAGTCTAATTTAGATTAATGATTATTTACATTTGAAAAATAGTAAAAGACTAAGTATGTTCTGTCGAATGTTCGATGTTGACTTAATAATGAAGAGACATTCGCCTTATCTACGTGTATCTAATTTATCACAGAGAGAACGGTTCCTTTGAATTTAATAAATTTTATTAGATTCAAAGAAATTTATCTTTTGGAATAGTCCAAACAAACCAATTGTTGGTTCAACAAATATGATTATCTGACCTTTCAAATAATAAATAGCTTTACTTCAAATAAAAGATTTGTTTGAAACGAAAGGAATATTCTCTTTAATCTAAACGATATTATTGTTTCATTCAAACAGCATTATCGTTTGATAGAAAATATGTGAAACAAATGTATATGCATACATCTTTCTCCCTCTACATTAGAATTTTCCCTTCATTAAAAGAAGAAAGATAAACACTGAATTAGTACACTATGTTCAGCCATAATAAAAAATAGACCATTAAATGCTTAGACTGCGTCTGCTGATGCGGTCGCTTATTTGTATATCATAGCTGCCGCGATTTTACTTACGAGTTCGGCGGCCATCTAGTGGCAGCACCGAAGCTTTATAAGCGCCTGGCCAAATAATATAATTATTTCATTGAAAGATATTACTTCAAATAATAGTGTTTTTTCTATCAAATAATACAGGTTGTTTGAATAAAACAACAAAATTCTTATTCAAAACATATAATGTTTCGTATAAGCATATATTGTTTCAATGAAACAAATTTCAACCAAATAAATAGGAATACTAAATCCAAAGAAACCGTTCTCTCTGTGTACCTATTTTAAAAAAATAATATGTCAAGATCTATCATATATGTAAAATAAACAAGAAGGGACATGTACATGCATATTACAAGGTAATCTGATGTACTAATAAAAGTCCCGATTGTTTTTTGTTCTGTCCCGATTTTCGGAAACTGATGTCCCGAAATTAAATGTTTAAGAGTTGGTCACCCTAGCTGTATTGTCGATGCCGTGAAAGGCATCGACGTGCTTTCACGTCGCTTATCAGTTGTTGATCCTAGAGACCCCGTATTCAGAGACTGGCCATATAGGAAGAGCTCGTCGAATTCCCGCGAGTGAGAGAGAATCATAGGCTATCTCTCGTGCGATCGTAGAAAAAAATGAGACAGCCTACGTTTCTCTCTCACTTGCGGGAATTTAACGGATTCTCTTACGGCCAGTCTCTGATTACAGGGTCTCTAGTTGATCCGCATGGTCACCTCACCCTACAAGTCTACAAATTCTCTCTCTCTCTCTCTCTCTCTCTCTTACCAGGAATACTTAGATAAACCACTTCATTCTTCCGAATTCTCATCACAATAGCCATTCGGCCGCGTCACGAAACTCGCCGTCGGACACTCACGATTACAGGCTGATCGGCGGCCGCGTGACAATCGGCGACCGTTCTCGGGCGACAGTTTTTTTCCCGCTGCCGGACGCTGCGAGCGGGCGACAGAGCCGGGTGTCGGTCGCTGCACCGGTGAGCCGCGGACTCGCCTCTTCCAGTCGTCCGGCGACTGCTAATCGGTCCCGCTTCCGCGGGGCGACGATTTTCCGCGATTCGCGTGCCAGCGGCGGCGGCGACGAATTGTGCGTGCGTGCGTGGTACACAGGTCCGTCGGGCCGTACAATTTGCACTACCGCCCGCCCGTCGCGCAACACAATACCTCGCTGCGTCGCGCCCGCCCGAGTTCGAGCGACGGGCGGATATCACGCGCGATCCGAACCGGCTCGCGAGACCGACGAGAAAAAACGAGGCCCTCCCCCGCCCCTCCCCGTACTTGGATCGCGAAAAGCGAAAAGCCACAATTCGATCGCGGCCGCCCCGAGTCGGGATCGGACGGCGAGAGGCAACGACTAACCCCACCGGGGGAGGCACGATTTTCGAGCGTGTCGACGTGCTGATTTTTCGATCGGCCGATTCGCGAACGAACGCACGCGGTAACGTCGATTCACGAGCGCGATCGCGCGCGGTGCGTCGGGAAAACTGCGACGTTTCACGATAGAACTGGGATCCAGGCTCGATTCGACTGTATCTCGTCTGTATCTCGTCGCGACTGATCCTTCGAGATCGTTTCCGCGCGGCCTCGACGAAACTGCGACGTAGCCACAAACTGTTTCTTTTCTTTTCTTTTTTCGCCTCGTCACTCTCGCACCAGTGAACTTTACACATACACTGGAATGAGTGATCTACTCACTACTGTTCTGGCTGTTGCCGAGAAAGAGGTGCGTTTGGGGGAATCCTTGTCTCCTTCTAGTACTACCTAATTGGATAGTCGCATATAAATGACGAGAAAAAGGGCGTCACTTATATGCGATTATCCAATCATCTAGAAGGAAATAAGAATTCACCCAATGCACCTTTCTCTCGGCAATAACCAAAACTATAGATGACTCATTCCAGTATGTATATAGTTCACTGCTCGCCTACATACATACAATCGTTAGGCGCTCGCTCGCTGTGTTTTGTCGATCGGTATCTCTATGTACTCACCCCCCGTGTTCCATCCAAGGATCGGGCGAGCACAAAGAGACGTCTCGTCGCGCGAGGATCGATAACGATATTGCGTCTTCATTTCTCTCCTTTAACATACACGTGATTCTTGCCGACGACGCCTGGAGTGAGTTTTTATCGCCAGAAAATTCCACAGATATCTACTGTGATCAAATTGAAAGGTGACTTTGTTTGTAAAATGAAAAACCTTTATTTTTATTCTTGGAAATCCATTTCGTCCCCTTCAAAATAATCCCCATCGGCTCCAATGCTGAGTTTATTGAACAGCGGTCACACGGTTATCATTAGTCAACATCGAACATTTAACAGAACATAGTCTTTTACTATTTTTCAAATATAAATAATCATTAATCTAAATTAGACTAATAAAATTCTTAAAATAAAATGAAAGAACAATCATCAACGGAACATAAAAGCAGGAACATAAAATATAAAGGTTATAATGAATTTTAGTTAATGAATATATGACGTATTATTATATTTTATATTATTTATCTTACATTATGTAAAAAATCGGGACAAATGGCGTCCCGCCTAAGGTTCTCTCGGGACAGCTCTAAAGAGAGTCGAAAATCGGGATGTCCCGAAAAATTCGGGACGGTTGGTCACCCTACACACGGTGCTAGTCACCATGTGACTTCTGGCTGTTCAACAAACTCAAAAGGCCACTTCGGGGAAACCGTTTTGACTCGATTGAAAAGATAAAAACCGAATCGCAGATAAGGAGCTGAAGGCCATAAAGAAGGAAGAATTTGCGAAGTGCTTCGAGGACTGGAAACTTCGTTGGCATAAGTGCATTGGAGCCGATGGGGATTATTTTGAAGGGGACGAAATGGATTTTCAAGAATAAATAAAGGTTTTTCATTTTACAAACAAAGTCACCTTTCAATTTGATCACAGTAGTATGTTATATAGTATAGATATCTGTGGGAAATTCGCGCGAGACCCTAAAGCTTGCGCGATTCGCGACTTGTCCACCGCCGTTCTAACTTGCAGCGAACTCGATTGCAGCCTGCACCGGTGCGCACCGAGTGCACACTAAGGCCTGTTTACGGTCACTTTTTACATTTAACTTTGTTTCAAATAACATCCGATTTGGTTGACCGTATCTGGCAGTTTTTATGCTTAGGACTCGCCGCTACGTTTCGACCATGGATTTCGGTTCTTTTACAGCTAGGCCACCACGAAAAAATGTGGACGCACTGCAAAGTGTTAAGTTATTTTATGTTAAGGCCTGTGTCCACGATGCTGGGACTTGGTCCAAGTTTCTAGTTTCGAGAAATGTGCAGCCAATCAACCTGCAGCTATTCCATAAAAGCTGCAAGGACATCGATTGCAGTTTGTGTTTACTCATCGTCCGCACGAACGGGAGGATATTAATTGCGAGCATCCGATTGAAACGTTCTGAAATCCGCATTGTACGCAATTAAAAGTACGGCGCTCCGTAATTTTCCCCCCTTTCGAAGCAGCCGTCGACTATTTACGGTGAAATGACGCTCGAACGAAAGATCTTTCCGGCAGAAGGAAAGCGAGTCGCGTCGCGAGGGACAAAGGAGCGGGACAAATCCCGTGATAGATCGCGCGATTTTTCGCGAAAAATTATCTCCAATGCGAGAACCGCTCGCTGCGCGTGTGTGCGCCATGCGTTTCATTGTATACCGCTGATTAGAGCGCGCTCGCTGGCAATAAATAACCGTAATTGAGACATTATATCGTCGCGAGCGCCTAGTATTAAAAGCGTATTTTCGCAATTGCTATGCACATCGCCGGTTCTTTCGCGAGATGAGTAAAAGCTAATAATGACGTCGCGGTGCTTAGCGCTGATAGATAACGCCGCTATGTGTAGCGAGACATTATACATAATATACGTTCGTAGTATCAAGCAAACAAACTCTAAGGTCGCGCGTTTCAGAAGTTGAGCCGCACGCACAATAACACACAGGCGCCAGCATCGAGTTAAATATGTAGAGGAAAGTCCCCCTGTCGGGGGACAAGCTCCTAATACGAGGTATAGCGGGGGTTTCCGCCAAATTAATAGACATCATCTGTTGACTCTACCGTGAATTTATTGCCCCTGGAGCGAAATGCGTTTGGCGGAAAAATCATTGTCGGGTCGCGTAAACGTCGCGAAAAAGGATTTGGACGTCGAGAGCCCTAACTGCATCATAATACTTGGCGCGAACAATAAGAGCGTTTCCGCAGTCGGAATAGTTTTTCTCTCTCTCGAAAGGTACACGATCGATGAAACGGTCTCGTCTTTCATTCGTTTTCTCCTCCCGCCGGGGAGAGAACAAAAGGAAACGATCTCTCGACCGACCGGGCCGGTCGCGATTCACCGGACGCCCGCTGTGTAAACAAGCGTAAACAGTTTTACGCGACAAATCGAGACGGAATCGCTTCGCGAGCCGAATCGCGTGGCGCGGTGTAAACCAACAACCAGACGGCATACGTACCCAAGTGGTTACACAGCAGCTCGTGAGTCTCGAGATCCGGGTAGTCGAATGTGTCCCTGCAGAAGAGCACCCTGGTGCCCGGCGTCGCGGTGAATCCCCCGAGCGCGGCCGCGATGGACGAGCACAGCCAGGAGGGCTCGGCGCCCTCGAGCCTACGTAGAAGCGCCCGGTAGCGGCAGTACCTGGGATACGACAGCACCACCACCCTCGTCTGAAAGCTGTCCGGCTTCTTGGACGAGTTGACGCTGCACTCGTATTCCTTCTGCTGCTTCTCGACGTCCGAGAAGTCGATCCCCGGGTCCGTAAGCACCTGCGGCTGCGGCATCTCGTATCTGAGCGGGCTGGCCCCCGGGGACGACGTCGGGCTCGTCGGATAGGACACTTGCCGGCCCCACGACCACTCCAACGTCGGCGAGAGCCATGTGACTAGGTCGTGCACGCGGACGACTACCTTTTCTGAAATCGTCAGCACCTCGTCCTGCAAATGAGAGAACGTTTCTCGTTATACGGATTGCGTCAATTGTCGATGTCGAGTCGCTCGAGTGACAAACACATCTATCTGTAGCGACGATACTGCTCGCTAGATAAATTTCATCGAAACCAATAACGTGTAAGTGTATACACGTACGTACATGCGTCCGGGAAAAAATTGTGTCATTCGAAAATTGCTGAGAAATGCCATCTTAGCTGTGTATTATTATATCAAATATCACGTGAAATTGCGTTAGAAAAAGAAAATAGCAACGTCAAATAAGTTTCTGATGGTAAATATATTATTGATACGGAATACGTGTATCAAATAGCACGCGCTATTATGACCGCGTGATGTTTGACTCGGAATGTTTGCTTAAACCGAAAGAACGTAATCACGGTCTATTATATGCGGCCCGTTGTACGAGGCCTATATTGTAACGAATAATTGTATATTATAATTATTCCGTTATTACATTACTATTTCATAGGCGTGTAAAACTTGTCCAAGTAACGCCGAGATGTCCAATATTTCGTAATATTTCGTGACTTCTATAATTTTACATGATATAATTCGTTTCTGAAAACTATTTTCGTTTTTACGACTTCATTCAACTGGTACACGTACCTACTTTTCAGAGTCGTGTTACAGTTGGCTACTACGTTGCAGTTGGAGTTATTTTGTTTTCTCAAACTGTGCATAATACATGCACATAGAGAGTACTCTACCGCGTCAAGTACCTTAACTAATTTTACTCGTCTAAATAATAGAGAAAAATGGAACTGTAAGGTTTTACGGCCTTGTGGCGCGCGATATAGCGGCAATATTTTTGTGTGCGAAGTCGTGAAAAAAGTGTCAAGAGCAGCTCGATTTTTCAAATAAAACACCAGCTATGTTACATTCCTCTAATCAGTCTGAATATAAAAGTATTAATAAGTTCAATAAAAAGCCACAGATTTATGAATTATTTTATCTCGGCGTACGTGTAAGACACGCATGTACGTGTAAATAAAAAATGTCGGAATTATTATCAACAGTATATTGCCAGACCGCTGTCAATAATCTAATGATCAGCGCAGAAAATACTAAAAAAAATATATATATATATATAGTAGAACTTTATCTTTCAGATAACTTATTAATGATAACCGCAATAGAGGAAAAGATCGCTGTGTGTCGTATTTATACCATATATTACGTTTAATTATTTAATCCAATTATTACGGCAAAATGTCGCTTTATCGCGGAACCCGACATCCAATTTCTATTAATAGAATCGATATATTATAAATACAGTAATGTGCAACGACCAACGCGCGCGGTCGTCGATGGGACTTTCAATTTACGTGAGAAATAATTTTTTTATTCACTGCACCATACTTCGTACACTCCGTACGCAACGAACGCGTAAATAATAGCGAGTTCGGTTGCCTGCACTGGTGCGCACTGAGCGCACACTAAGGCTCGTTTCCAGTCAATTCTTCTATTAAAGGCTCGCCTTAGATATCTCTTGAAATATTTCTCAGCCAGTTAAATGATCCGTAAAGCATCCGTGCGGATCATTTTTTTTTATTAATACTTTTTCAACGTGTATTTAAGACGAAGTCAAATATAAAAGTCGACTGTAAACGAGCCTCGGTGCGCACTAGCGCGAGCAATCGAATTCGCAATAAATCATCGCCGAGAGACCGCGAGAGATGGCAAAAATTACGTAAGACACAATTCGCGATTCGGGTGGGGGGGGAGGTTTCTTCTTCTTCCTCCGGTTATTTGGCACTTGGTCGCACTAAGCGAACCGATACGGCCATGGCTATCCAATAGGCAATAGTGTGGAGATTACAGTTGATGATATAAATCTCCTAACGTGTCACGCAATGCAGAGGCCCAACTACCGAGCCTCGCGCGGGATGATGCAATCCCTATTGGATGATGCAATCCCGCAGGATCAAAAATTTTATCTTCCGTCGGAAGACGTGTGAACCGCTCAACGGCCCAGACGGGACTTGGGGGGGGGGGGGGGGTGAGTAAAATACTCGGCAGGGCTCCCATTTACCTACGTAACATGGCTTTCGTGTTTATACCGATTTTCGATTGAGAGCTAGCGACTCTCCATGGGAGCACCAGGAACTTGCGCACGAAAGCTTCCGCGGAGAGATGCAACTGTCGCGGGGATGGGAGGAGGGACAGAGAGCGAGGGAGGGGAAGAGAGCGAGAGAGAGCGAGAGAGAGAGAGAGAGAGAGGGGGGGGGGGAGACAAGCGTGCAATAGTCTCTCCTTTCTCTATCTACGTGATGCGTTATATATGTACATAATCCACGCGGTATAAACCGTGGTTTATGCTGCATCTCGAGTGCATCGTTATCTGCTCCGCCTCCACGATAATTTAATTGTTCGCCGGTGCTTGCAGAGCGACGTCATTTTCGCCAAGTTTGACTTATTACTTGCCCCGTATGCCCCTGCTCTTTCCGCATTAGACGCATAAATTATTATCGCCCGTTCGAGCAGAGTTCAAACGCTTACGCAACCTCAACGATACCATGTGTAATCGAATGACTTCGTCACAGCTGCGCGCTGCTAGGTATCACACAAGTTTATTTTATCGATCATTCGGCGCGTTATCTCATTGTTTACTTCCGACATTATACATAATTGCGCGCTGCGCGTCCGTATTTTGAGTATACGGGCGGCGACCATTTGAAACAAATACGCGCCCGGTTTCCTTAATCTCTTTGTGCCCTCGCGGAGAAACGGTAACGTTATTGTGTAAATGTATACGAGTTTGTTTCGAGGCTTTCAGCTTTGACGGGAACAAAAATAATTTTTCTCGCGTTTCCCGAACCCCGGGCTCTCGTGCACGGCTTCACTGACTCCATATAATCCGATAAATTTTCCACACGGGTGAAAATCCGCGCGCCGTAAGAAAGACACACTCTTTCGGTAATTGTGCAGCGCGCCAAGCGGAGCGTGATTTACCTCGTGTACGCCCGGGGGGCGATTTTATATGGCGGCCAACGGAAGATAATTTATTGGCGTTGCAATATCTATCGGGCCGAAGTTCGGAAACGACTTTATTTATACGTGACATAATGTTCTATTTGGCTTTGGGAGCCACTGTGTGTTGCTCGGGTTATACTTTCATCTTTTAGCTCTCTGTGTATTCGTCCATATTCCCCCAACCCCACGGTTCGCCCCCCCCCGTCTCTCCCCTTCGCCCTTCTTCCCACCCTCGGCCGAGAGAGTTCTTCCAATAGTAGTTTCCCTTCTACTATAACCTTTCTACTGGTCGGCTTCTGTCCTCTCTCTCTCTCTCTCTCTCTCTCTCTCCCTGCCCTCCTCTCTCTCTCTCTCTCTCTCGCGCGCGCGCTCGCTTGCGCCATCCTCCCTTTCGCCCTCCTCCCCTCATCCCCTTTCTCGCTCTCCGTCTTTGTCTCATCTCGCCCTTCTCTCACCATTCCTCCTCAACCCCCGCGCACCCTCTTTCCCCCATCCTACCACGCGCCTCATTCCGTCGTCCCCACTTATTCGCTCGCTGTGCTTCTCCCCGACGTGTGTTTCTCGTCTCTTCCCTCCCCGCCCTCCCCCGCGACCCCTCCGGCTCGCGACCGGCGCTAGCGATGGGCCCGATCCAATTCCCGAGCTGTAATTTTCAATCGATTCACAAGCGGCTCTCGTCGTCGAAAGCCATCGGCGGACATTAGAATAATCGCTGTCCGATCTAATAATTGAATCACGCTTGCATCATGTTTCGTTACCTCACGTTGTAATTCCTTGCGCGACGTCGCGTCCGGGCATCAATTTTCGCTTGAAAAACAGACGCCCTAGAAATTCCCTTACTACCACGGCGATATATTAAATTTGCAAAACTCGATTCCAACTTGGCCGCGGTCTCATGATAATTCCACAGAATCTATTTCTTTTGCGAGAGAAAAAACGGACACGCGACTAAAAAAATATAAGATATAAAATTCTCCACCCTTCCTGTCTCCTTCGTACCGCGTTCCTCTGCATTTCAACCGTATTGTGTTTCATCGCGAGACCTGAAAGAGCATTTTATTTCCGATCGCGTATCCACGTCGCTCGAATACCGCCCGGCGAACGTTCCGCGGAAGTGAACGCGACGAAGCCGATCGTAGGCGATCGCTTAAGCACACGGGGTCGTAATCACGCGATTACTTAACGCCGCGCAATGTATCGCGCTGAATAATACTCGCGCGGTAGGCTCCTCGCCGCGGGACAATTCCGAATGCGAGGGGTTAATTCTATACGGAAGAGAAGGTCACGACCTCGGAGGCCGCGATTAACCTTCCGTATCGAGATGCCTCGGCGAAAAGGAGGATCGGTAACCGTTTGAATTCGCGCTTCGTCCCATCGCTGCGTGGTCCTACGCGTCCGCGCGTGCCACAATTTGCCCTCTCTCTCTCTCTCTCTCTCTCTCTCTTTTTCTCTTTCTCGTCCGGGCGTATATTTGTTGCTGAAAATAAACCGTTTGCGCGCGGAAAACTATTGAACGTGGAATATATCGCGGAATATGTCGCGACTCGACATGAAATAAACCCCCGGTGAAAAAGATTGCCGGGATTCGTCGTCGTTGTTTATTCAGAGCCCTTTATACCTCCAATTTGAGTCGTCTTGAAATTTCGTTGCACATTTTTCGTGCGAGGCTCCGCGCGCGATACGCGTGCGTTCTCCTCTCGTCCCGCCGCGCGCTTTCCCCGCCTCTAAGATTTAATTTTCATCGGACCGAGAATTCGGCGCCTCGAAAAGGAGAGCTCATCATTCCAATTGACTCGGAGGCAAATTCTCCCGACTTCCGGCGGATTTATTACGGGCGATTTCCCAGGAGTGTCCGAGCGTTCGGAGGATTCCGAATTTTACGAGACGGTTATTCGACTTGCCGGGCACGATTCCGCTGATCGATTGTTTTTGTTCGGGCCCGCGGCGCCGGCGACCGTGAGCTCTCGCCGCGGGGCACGTGCGATTCAATTTTCAAGTTCGCAAAGTCGCGGATTTCGACGGAAAAAGCGGCATTGTCAACGGCAAAGCGACGCGCGCGGGACAAACGTATCGGTTTCAAGTTACCCCGCGAGAGGCTGGGAGTCATCGAGCGTGAAACTCGCTCGCGTATGCGGTAAAAGAAGAGCGGGGGGGGGGGATGAATTTCAATAAATGTGTCGCAGAACGACGAATCCTCTCGAGACGAAGAGTTTCCACCGCGCGACGACGGCAATGAATCGCGATGAGACGCGAGAACGCGCGAGATTCCGCCTCTCCGCCGCGCGAGTCCTGTCCCTCTCCTGAGGATGACGGAGCGGAATACGCGGAAGCGGAATCAGCGGATCGCATTCTGATAGAGCCCTTTAAAAAGTCCTGTCGAAACGAGCACCGCGGAGAGCCGCGTGTCCTAGCGTCGTCGTCGACGATTGTTCCGACGCGCGGCCGAATGCGACGACGCGCCGGCTGCAGTTCAACCCTGCGGCGATGCACGCACACGGACGCGCCGCGACATCGAGTCGATGCACCGCGCCGCGCCGCGCCGCGTGTCGAATCGGGGTGATAATGTATTCCGACGTTGCTACGGCGATTCGTACGCGTCCTAAACACACCGATAACCCATCAATTCGCGAGCTTTTAATATGCAGCCGACGTATGCAAAAAAAATAAAAGGATCTCTTTCTCCCGTAGATAGCGAGACAAATCGAACGAGTGACTTTTGAGAATCGTACGTGATAATTAAGGTGGCTCCTGCACGAAGGAGCGGTTAGTGTGGGTGCTTTGGCGGGGACCCATTGATTTTTATAAGTTCGTACGACTTTTCTCATTAAGAAATATCATTTAATGCATGATTGATCAAATGCATTGATATGCTAGGTTGTATATGCACGTTTAGAAACATATTTAGAAATGTGTGATGTCGTCAAGTCTCAAAGAGCCGTCAAATTTCCTCAAAACATTTAATTGTATCTTTCGACTTTACCCATAAGCAACATCAGTGTTTTCCCGGCCGTATCTGGCAATTTTAATAATGCAGAAAATTTCTCGCGAAAAATATTACCTCAGCCAGGGAAGTTTAAGCCTGGACTTCCCTACACTCTAGGCGGGCGTCTCACCAATTCGACCACCGAGGCATATGATAATATTTGTCGCAATGACAGTATAAAGATGTTGTCTTTACACAGAGAGAACGGTTTCTTTGGATTTAGTATTCCTATTTATTTGGTTGAAATTTGTCTCATTGAAACAATATATGCTTATACGAAACATTATATGTTTTGAATAAGAATTTTGTTGTTTTATTCAAACAACCTGTATTATTTGATAGAAAAAACACTATTATTTGAAGTAATATCTTTCAATGAAATAATTATATTATTTGGCCAGGCGCTTATAAAGTTTGGTGCTGCCACTAGATGGCCGCCGAACTCGTAAGTAAAATCGCGGCAGCTATGTTATACATATATAAGCGACCGCATCAGCAGACGCAGTTTAAGCATTTAATGGTCTATTTTTTATTATGGCTGAACATAGTGTACTAATTCAGTGTTTATCTTTCTTCTTTTAATGAAGGGAAAATTCTAATGTAGAGAGAGAAAAATGTATGCATATACATTTGTTTCACATATTTTCTATCAAACGATAATGCTGTTTGAATGAAACAATAATATCGTTTAGATTAAAGAGAATATTCCTTTCGTTTCAAACAAATCTTTTATTTGAAGTAAAGCTATTTATTATTTGAAAGGTCAAATAATCATATTTGTTGAACCAACAATTGGTTTGTTTGGACTATTCCAAAAGATACATTTCTTTGAATCTAATAAAATTTATTAAATTCAAAGAAACCGTTCTCTCTGTGTACTAATAAGTATTTGCTTTGCAGACGTCTGTCACCTCATATACTTAACAGCACATTTGAATCCTTGTGACATTTATTACGTTTGTCTCGTTTTTTGTTTGTTAAGATCTACTTTTTCTGTAAAACAATATTAACCCTCAAATTGCTTCTGCGAGCGATCGGCCCATAACCCCCGTCCCAGTGAACACCAGGTAATAGTTACACGATATCAATATTATAATTTCCTACTTAACAATGGAAATGTAATACAACACGAATGTTATATTACATTTATCTTGTTGCGTAGGAAATTATAATATTGATATAATGTGACTGTCACTTGGTGTTCACTGGAATGTTAAAAGATACAACTTTAACATTTTTTCCCCTTCATTTTATTTCATCGGCGACCGGGTCTGAAATTTCGCGTAACGACAGATAAAATTTACAACTACAATTACGTACTTAAATTTCAACTTTTTCTACTGTCGGTCGGTTTATGCAGGAGCCCACCTTGAAGGGGAGAAAATGAATAACTGATCGTGGTACTCGGTGTATGTTTTTTAATCCTCTGCTGAAGTTGGCCGAGGTAAACATAACAATGATACGCGATAAGAGTAGAAAAATATCTAATCGGTTGACGAAAATAACAAGACCCGGCGGCGGGTAGTTAAACATAAAAATAACTAATCGCGTCATTACGTCATTTAGCAACGCTGACGATAAATGAGATATCGCTAAAACTGAATGGTAGACGAGATATCGCAAACGGCAATATTTCGTATCGCTAGACGCAGCGAGGGAGTGGGGGGTGAAGTCGGAGGGCTTAGGCCAAGGCTTGGGTGGGGCTAATTATCAATATGAGAAGAGCGGATGGGACGAGCGGGGGGGGAGGGGAGGGGAGGGGGGATGCAAACTGCATCGTTAGGCTCTCAAAGGAAGATAAAAAATGTAAAAGAGACTTACGAGACGGGACTTTAGAAATTGAAGAAGACTTATACGCTACAGGCGGCTGCGAGACTCGTCGATACGCCGAGAGATCGACGAGAGATTGTTATTTTAATATTTCACTATATTTCGCTATATTTATCGGCGTTAATATTATACGGCGCAGCTTTTCATACAAATTGATATTTAGCCCTTTCCCTTCTTACCGGCGCGGCGCACAGCAATAAATCCTTGACTGAAAATCTTCTAGTTTATAAATCCTTTATCGCGACCTTCTAGCTTATAAACGACCTTTCGCATTATTGCATGCGGCTGCTGGATATAATTTTGCAAACGTATGTTGTATCAAGTATAAATAAAGGTGAGGCGTGTCCACCGTATTATTAGCATAGCCGCGAAAGTTTCTGTCTGCGTAATATCATCTCGTATCCAGCACTTCTTTATCTCGCGCCTCTCACCAAACTTCTTAAATGGGCTTTTGTAACTTAAATGAAAATAGATTCCAAGAGAGAAAACGCGCTCCGAGCGAAAGGGAGAAAGAGACAGAGAAGCGCGCGCGCGCGCGCGCCGAGAAAATTTTAGTTTAAATTTCAACATGGCGATAAACAATGTTTTCGCGTATGTACGGCGGTGTAACTTTTTATCGTTTTCGAGTTATCTAAAGCTAGTCGTGTGTAAGCGCGAGGCATAATTACAAAATAATAACCGTCGATTAAAATTCACGTCGACGTCGCTTGAGCGCCGATAATGAATACATTCTCGTAAAAAGCGTTATTGATTAGATAGCGTCTTTGTCCTTTTTGCTGCTCGAATTACGCTCCGACGTCTGTTACAAACCGCATAAAATTCACTGTACAAATGACTAATTGTAAAATAACGGAAAAAGGAAGAAAAAAAAACAGACGAAGAATCAGAGTCCAGGATAAATCCGCGATACTGCAGTTGACATATTCGCCGAGCGTACATAACACATTCATACGCAGAACGGGATATGTAGCGTCTCGACGCAGTGGTGGTCAATTTCTTCGTAAATGCTACACGCTGTAGAAAATTAAAAGTGATTACGAAGAACGGGATTTCGACGTGTAAACGCGGGATCGTCCATTCCGATGAAACCGATATCACGTGTCGGAAAATACACGCGGTGCATTTACGTTTAGAATTCGATTGGCGAAATCCGAGAATTATAAATATAAATAATAGAATTTCTAAAAAATTTTTTCACAATTTTTCGCCATTGTATTCTGAATTCTGATAGGTGGAATCATTACATCGAATCAAATGGAGGCGAGGGACAAATAACGCGCGCGGCGCCGCGTATTTTTCGACAACACGCGAATACAAATGTCGAAAGTTTGCATGTATTTATCCCCATCGCGCGTTTGTTCTTTTAAAAGCTAACAATACGAGGCAAAATGTAAACCGAACACTTTTGCAATACGATCGCAACAATACCGGCGTGATTTCAATGCGCCGCGCGGAGACGAGCAAACACAATTAGAGATAATAATAAACCGTTGTCGAGCGAAATGTGTTTGTCGCAAAATTGAAAAAATAAACGCGTTGACAGGATCGATAGAATTAATCAGAATCAACGGCAAGTAGTGTGAATCAGCGTTATTGAGAGCCGCTGGGAAGCATAAATCACTGTTAGATTAAACCCTGGAGCACGCAGTAGTAGATGGGCCAATGGTATGCTTTCAGGAAATATAGGGTGACCCAAAAGTTCCGATCCATACCTCATCGACCCACGCGATAGTCGCTATTAACCGATGCCAAGCCAAAGTGAACATCTATCAATTTATTAATAGAATATTTTTTGCTCTCTTTTGCGCCTCAAATTATCAAACGACGGTAAATCTTTTTACCTTAGCCGAGACCTCGGAAATACATCTTGTAAAATATTTTTATAAACGTCAATAATGATCAAGTGATTTCCATAGCAATTTCACGACTGGTCGCTTTAATTGATTATTTTATTGTTTTTGCGCTGACGTCTGTGTTAAATAAAGACGTATCTTTGTTATTGATATATTCCTCTGGAATGTCACTGTGTCACGGCAATCCATGAGTGAATTTAAAATTTTACTCGACAGCAATTCGCGAGACGGTGCAAAAATCATGAACCAACGATCGATCGTTCCTTCGCACGCACGCACGTCGTTGCCGCTTTGTATATATATATATATTTTTTCAGGCTCGCGCGGTACACATTCCGGAAATTGTAAAATTACTATTAAACGGGGCAATTAAAACCAGGCCGGCAATTAGAGCGTGCGTAACGGAGACCTCTCGGCGTAGCAAACGTCGAACCTTAATTCGACAGCGATAAACGGGTTTTTGCACGATTCGACTATTCTGAATAAAAACAGAACTACCTTGGTATATCGTGCACGAGCTCGGGCTAAAAGGAATTTGATTATGCTCGATGGTTTACACACGGTGCTTCTGGATCGATGCAGCCTCGTGGCTCCCTCCTCTTCCTCCTCCTCTCCCTCCCTCCCCCCCCCTTTCTGCCCTCTCTCGCTCATCGCCCTCTTCGTTACTCTTCCGTTCCTCTCCTTCGCACCATTTGCCCTTTCGCCTTTTTCGTCCGTTGCATATTATATATAGCTCCAAGTATTGCCGTGTAGTATGCAAATATGCGCACGGGCGTGCACACAAAAATGTTTGACCGTACTTCTTATTTTCATTTAAATTTATATGATGCCGCTCTCCCCACGCGTAGATAACGCAACGTCCACCGCCGTTGGCGATCTGATAAACGTTAAACGGCAAATACGGTTTGTCAACGACGACGGTGTGCCAAGAAGGTGACGGCTAAGAGGAGAGCCGTGCCTCTCTCTCTCTCTCTCTCGTGTGACACGCGTTTTAATATGCGGCGCACACAGTCTTCTCTCGCGGCGTGTAATGCAAGGAATTAACGAAGTAACTGGAGATGTATTTCATTAAAACCGGGTAGGAAACGCCGGACGATTAAACATAATTGATCGCAGTCCTTCGCCCGTGCCCTTAAACCGAGCTTTATCGATTAATTTGTATACGTAACGTCGCGCCACAAAGGCAAGTTTATGGCGTGCCATCGAATTATTAAAATCACATAGATAACTTGGCAGTAAACTTACGGAATGGCCGGCTCGCGCTTACAAAGTTAATTAAATTTATATTTATTGGAATATTATGCAATGCCGATACGAAACGGCGGAGCACGGCGATCGCGGTGAAAGCACGACGACGTCCGTTACCGCCGCGAAATTTTTTTCATCTTGTATCTGCGGACTGTAATTAAACACGTTGCAGCGTTTCATTAATTTAACGATAAAATCGTACGTGACTGCGAATTTCGTTCGATCCCTCTACTCATAGATGGAGTATCCAGTATGACGATCGCCTCTTGCCGTATAAGTCTTGTCGGGAGCTGCAATAACAGTGGGGTCGAGCAGTTGCTTCTTTAATTCAATAACCTCGTGAAACTGATACGAAACGTCCACATTGGAAATTGCAGCAGCGGTCTCGGCGATCGATACCCGCGCGGCTATTTCAGATTAAAACAGACAGCGATTTTTTTTTACGCTCGCTCTAATTTAATAATATACTTTCCGAAAATTACGTGTAGAATTTATATGTTTTTGAGAGAGCGGTAGAGAGAGAGAGAGAGAGAGAGAGAGAGAGAGAGAGAGAGAGAGAGAGAGAGAGAGAGGGAGGGGCAGGAAATATATCCTACGGAATATTTCCAGATATCGCGGCAATTTATTTTGCGAACTCCAACCTCCGATGAATCACGAGAGAAATATATTATAAAAAGATTACACGACGTAGATGTATCGAGATCTTATCATTTCGCGAACGTGAACACGCGCACGTATGTGTCTTTGAATACAAATTGTTATTGATGAGCCACGGTGAGAAGAGCGGATTCGCGCGGCACCGGCGGTTATCCAAGCGCGAATAAAGGGCGATTTTTAAGTGAGGATTCCGTTTGAAAATAAATTTACTCGAATATCTTTGAATTTGCACTCCGGCGAAATGTCTGACTTTATCAAATGCAAACGAGTATATTCAACTGCGCGCAGCGATTGTCGACCGTCGTCCTTTCGTCCCCTTCTTCGCCGTAGATTGTCGTAACTATGAGACTCCTGAGAGGGAGAGAGAGTGAATTATCGTACTAACGCTTTAATTATCCACATCAAAGTGTATTTTCATGCTGGAATACGTTTGCCTTGGCAAGTGTACAGATTAATTCAGAACGCTGTATATATAGCTGTTTAACGCAGTTTTTAAACGATAAATTTTGGATAAGTTTCAGCTGAAATTTCTGCGAGAAGGATACAGCGCCGCGCTTCTGGAAGTAAATTAAAAATAAAATTGGATACGGAGTAAAAACAGCATAAAAATTTTTTTTAAAGGGAATACGCTCGACGGAGAAAAGTTTCTGCGGAAAATTGCCGTACAACTATTAAACTTTGAGATTATTTGACCGGGAAGAGGAGGGGAGGGGGGGAAGGACTGTGTAATGACCTTACATATTTCCCATCTCTCGATTTTGTACACCTGTGTGTCTGGAAGCGCGATAAATCCATGCGATCTCGAGATGTGCATTTCGTGCAGCATTATCGTCGTTATTGGCGAGACTCGAAACGATATAAACGCGCGAAGACCTTGCCCGCAGCCGGATGAGAAAGCGTGTTGCGGTCGATGCACGTATTTACCGATGCACGCGTGTTGGTGCTCACGCAAGGTCAAGATGATTCGTGCATCCGATTGATCATATTCTTTTACGGCTCTCGTTACCGTCACATTGTGAAACGTCGCGCCAAGGACGGATCTATGCACGCAAAACCGCGGTGATTTGCGCAACGTCTTTAAACGGGCGACTTTTCGGGTTTGTCCTCTTTCTGCGGGGACTCTCGCATTATGCGGGGTCTACAATGAGAGTCTCAGAGTCGCAGTCGTAAGAATAGTCGACTATGATCGGTTAATCCTTACGTGTCTGAATGAATTGACCAAATATACTCGATTATTCTTACGACTACGACTCTGAGACTTGCATTGTAGACCCCGGATAATGCGAGGTCTACAATGCAAGTCTCAGAGTCGTAAGAACAGTCGACTATGATTGGTTAATTCTTACGTGTCCGAATGAATTGACCAAATACAGTCGATTATTCTTACGACTCTGAGACTTGCATTGTAGACCTCGCATTAGCGTTTCTCGAGACCGCGTCTCGTCGTGCGGCGAGGCTTCGCGCGGGATTACTACAAACCGGTACGTACATCAAACCGGGTGTGTTTCGCTGATCGTGGAATCCATCTCGCTCGGTAATCTCGACATTGTAAGGCCGTCCAGAACAAGTTTCGATGAGGCGCGCGTATGTTCTCCATTTTCTTTCCGCGATTTCGTGCCGGGAATATTTTAATAAACGATATTGTATGACGGGGAGATGTAATGCGAAAAGAATCGAAGACGCTAAGAGTCAGTGGAACGTGCGCAAAGGCCGCCCGAGAATAATGCTTCTCATTTTGAAAGCGGAACTTTCCGACTTAAAAATACGATAACGTAGAGACGTATTGTTACTGGGTGTTTGAGTTGCGTGTTGGATGCAGAAACTTATTATCGCTGATCGTTAGCGAGGAAATTTGAAAGTATAACGCGTCGTACGAGAAGATAAGAAATTTAAATTAAAAAGTAGTAGTAGTAATAATATCTGCCATTTGATAATTATCATTGTTAAATAAAGAATTATGCAAATTGCGCAGGGGTCATACGCGGGGGGATATTTTATCTACGGCAGTCGAATTGTCTCGTCGACGAGCAATTTCATGAATATTTATGAAAGTGTATGAAAGCGTTACGGGAACGTGGAATATCTCGCTTGTTTCAATCTCCGCATGTAAGATTATTTATTTATACTGGAAATTACAGTCGTAACAAAAATTATGGAAAAAAAAACACATATACGGGACGTCGTCGCCACTTTTTCGCGAAGAAACTCGAGAGATCGCCCGTTAATGCACGTCGGACTTTCCGTTTCGGACGTGAGATAACTTAGCATTTCTCTAGTGGAATAAATTATTTAACAGCCTCGCGCAAAGTACGTTACGCCTACGGCTATTACGGGCGAAGAAAGGTGGACACAGCTCGCGCGAAAAAAAAAAAGCTGATGAGGAGGAAGAAAAGATTCCTGCCGAGGATGCGATCGCGCCGCTTATTTAAATTAAAAATCTTGTCCCCGGCTGAAAAACAATGCACGACGTGACGCCATTACCGCAACTCGCCCTTTTCACCCGTATACACGCGCGATAATCATCCCATTGTGAGCAATGCCGGAAACGGCGTAATGCCAGGATGTCTCGTCTCGATCTTCGAGGCAATTAAAAATGGTTCAGCGGCCACGATGTTGCACGCGGAAAAGCGCAACGGGCCGCGTGAGAACCACTTTGTTTCCTGTTTTAGATTCCACGAAAGGCGAATCGGCACGGCTCGATCGCTAATTGCGCAAGGAAGTTTCGCTAATCAACTAATGACAAGACTTTTACTCGCCTCCGAGACCTACGACATTCTCGAGCCACGCGGTTATAAATTCGATTTATTAATTTTCGAAAAATCAATTCAACTTATTGATTTCCCCAAAAATTAATCGATCGGGTAATACAACAAACTGTATTTAGGCCGCGTGCAAAGAGCCAATCGACAATAATAATTGTAGCAGGAGACGCCCGACTAGGTGATGAGACCCTTTGTGCAAATAAACGCGTGCTAAAAAAAAATTATTTTGAATAATCACATCCTCCCAGCGAAGCTTCGGTGATTGTATGACCGGCGGACGCGTTTCGCCGGACGCCAATTAGAAGGCGGTTAATGAGCGTGGGAATTAATGAGGCTAATGCTCAATCGGAATATCGGAGTAACGTACTTCGGGCGCAAGATGAGGCAAGTTCTTGTGGCGGAGCGGTAGTGACCGGACCTTTACGTTCGCCATCAAGCTGAAAGCTATTCTATAAGTCTCAAACATAATAGACTACATGCATAACGCAGTCATGCAACATCGGCGCGGCGCTATTCGCGCGCCACGACTCGTTCCAGCGGTTCTCCGTCGGCCCCGAGACAAATTCAATTAATTCCGACTCGCTCGCGCATTTGTGTACGATTAAACGAAAGAAAAAAAAAGAAGAGAGAGAGAGAAAAGTGAGATTCCCAGACGCGTTCCGTGTGTTCGTTATCGATCTCGGGCGCACGGGTCATTTTACACATTTATTTGTATAACAAAAAATGTATAAACCATGCATGTGGGGAAGATTTATCGCTAATAACGCGTCAGCCGCAGAACGAAGGGGGAAAATATTTTACCTAAATAAGGCGGAAGATTCGCGCGCGTCAGTCCTTTGTAGCGATGTAAAAGTAATAAGCAAATTCTGGTTTGACTCGCCTCCCCTTTATCCTCGGTTACTTCATCCACCCTTTGAGCACACTTCCTACGCCGGACAATTCCTACGCCGCCGCAGTCCCCCTTGTGCCGTACAAAGCGTGGCAAAAAGGGTCGCAAATTCGCATTAAAGTCGCTGTCGCGACTCCTTCCCGCCTTCCTTACATTTTCGAAGCACTCTCGCCGAGCCAGGAATACGTAAGGAAACGGAACGTAAAATGTGCGCGCTCGCGTAAATATTTATGTAAGCTGTTACACATAAATTTATTTTCGAATTATATAAATGTATTCGGCGCGTAAACCGGAGGGAAATCGCGCGTTTAATTTTAATTTTCTCTCAGGGAATTCAACGGCTTTTTTTCCTTATCGGCGATTATATTATTGAAATTAACGTCGGCTCCGAGAAAGAGAGAGAGAGAGAGAGAGACGCCTTGTGTATTGCCGTAATCATACAAATGTACGATCATTACATGTAAACGCTCACGAGCGGTTATTTGCATTAATCGCAGGATAGCTTTTTTCAAGCGCGATCGGAAATCGCAGAATCACGGTTTGAAATTACGCCGGCCGGTGAAAGATAACGAGCTGCGCGCATCGCCTTCGGTTCCCGTGATAACGAGAGCGAGAGAGAGAAAGGCTTAAGAAAATACGTATCGACGTATCATCGTCCTTACGACGCGCGCATCGTCGCTACGTTTGTTTCGGGTAAACGCGTGCCGGCGAGAGAAACACCGCGGATGTGATTTCATGCAGATTTCCTCGCAGCAATGGAAATCCGCCGAGATGCGCGGAAATCGTGTGTGCAAACGTTTCAGATTTTCTTAAAATACCACCCGCGCGTTATCGAGGTACGGAGAGTACGGGAGATACTCCCGGGGAATCGTCCGGTAAGACTCGGGTGGAAGTTACGAACGAAGAAAAAGAAAAATCTGAAGGGATAAAGGACTAAGAGCCGTGACAGGGCGTTGGTGTCTAGATACTTTTAAATTCGCCGCGAGAAATATTACCCTCAGCCAGGGTTGAACCTGGACCTCCCTCTCGCTAGGCGGGCGTCCCGACCAATTCGACCACCGAGGCATGTGGAAATGTATTCATCGCAAACAGTCTAACGTTGATTCCCACCTATCGTGACGGCATTTGAAACGAGAACTGCGCGCCGACTTGAATCGTCAGTCTTGGAAAAACAATCATCCCCGCAATCCCCATTTTTACCCTTCCATCCGTGCAATTGGACGAAAGTAAGAAACGCTCTGTTACGCCCCGCGTAAGTTAACACGTTAATAAAATTCGCATGGCTCGAATGTGATGGACACAAATTCGAAGGAGTAAAGGACTAAGGGCAGGTCGTTCCGACCTCTTGGTAAATCAACTAATGCTTAAATCATACGTATGTCTTTGTTTTTCCTTTAAATTAAAAAGAAGACAGACATAGAATTGAACTATTGTAGTTGGTTTACCAAGAGGGACGGAAAATCCGGCCCTGAGGGCACAAAAAGAACAATTCACGCGACATTCTGTTAAACACCCATCGTACACGTTACAGCGAAAACATTACAATACGCCGATAGACACACGACGCGGCGCGGTTGCGCGCGCGAAAATACGCCCCCCCCTCCTCCTCCCCTGAGATATCTCGCGCCGGGAGATTGCGGGACACGTAATGATTTCCCGGCGAGAGAGGGACACGTCGACGAAACACGTCCCGCGGATTTCCTTTCGCCGCGTGGGCCGTGTCCACGCGCTCGCGCGACACGCGTCGTAAATTTGCCAAATTATCCCGGCGCGTTAAACGGCACACGTTACCGCGGATCGCCCGTCGCACGGCACACTTTGCGCGCGCCCGATTGTTAGTTCTATCCCATTATCAGTCAACGGACTGCCGTTGCCGCCGCCGCGGTCTCGGAAGAGGAGCATCGGTGAAGCAGTCACCTATCGGCCTCGCGCCCGCTATCATTTTTCAAACGCTCCCGAGTTATTCTTTCGCGACGTTGATTGATGACGGAGACGTGTTCGCATAAAAGATTCCACCGTGCTGCGCCGTAGCGATGAAAGGGAAGATCTAAAGGATCTTTACCCGGCTATAAATTGCTAATGTTTTATTGCTGTAATATCGCGCGGTGACGGGGGAGGCGGGGGAGGCGGAGGAGGGCGCCGAAGGTACTTTGGTTACTGTTTCGATCCGATTATTCTGGCCAGTTAATACCGCAGGGCCACTGGTGATACCGCGCGGCGAAATTCAGGATAGCAAGCGACGAAAGGGACCTTGGTTTATATTGTAGCCGGTTGTTGCTGCGCGCGAGTGACTCGTTAAAGAGCTCGTCCGAGTGAAGTAGCTACGGCGCAGTCGTGTCGACCGGTGTACAAAGCGTGCCGTATTAAATACGCATCTCCTTCTCTCTTAGACATAATTTCTGCAAACAATCAGCCCGACGGGCGGCCGAAGCGCGTTGAAAACGGATCCTGCGTCTCGGATTAATTTACGCTGGTTCGGGCGGCACGCGAGAACTCGTAACCGCGCTACGTGACCGAACGTAATTCAAAATCAATACTAAAAACCGGTGCTTTTTAACTCCACGCGGCCGTTTTAGGGGGGAAAAAAAGAGATTCATTAATAACGAGTGAAGCAACAATGAGTAGTTTAACAGCTAAATGTATTATTGCGTTACGGCGAAATAATTAAAACGGCGTAAACTGAAATAGCGTCTCCTTTGCAAATATCCGATATCAGCTAATATTTTATTGACCGTATAATTAATACTACACTGATTAATAATTCGTTAATGCTAGTGCTGTTGTTAATATTATTGTTTGCCCCCCAAATGACCGAAAATCCGAATAATCTACAAATCGATATTTGAGGGGAAAAAAAGAGAGTATAAATACTGCAGCTGCCGGATATGGAGAAATGGACGCACCATTTAATCTGGCGATTAATTCCCCACAACGAGGGAATTAATTCAAAAATATTGATATCGTATTACTTCATTAAGTATGCGTTTATAATTACTATGCGACGAAATATTTACCTATATGTAATATAATAAATTCGTATTTATCTATGTATAATAAATTCAATATTCGTTCACGTATACCGCGGTCTAGCAAACAAATCCTTGCGATACGTAATTAAGCCGGTTGCGATACATAATTAACGCGAATTCTTTGAAATATACATCGTCTACACTAAATATTACGTTTTTATCCATTTTTGCAATAAGAGAGAGAGGCAGATACTTAAATATTTGCGCGCGCGAATCGCGCGATCGGGCGTATCGGTCAATTAGTTGTATTAATAAATAATTTATCTCGCGTCGTATCTAAACGCGATAGAGTCAAACAATGCATTTAGCGGCGTCAACGTCGTTAATTACGTTACGAAGCTGTTTGCATTACAATGCTCCCTCGCGAGCGAGTACAGCGAACAGGTTTCTTTTTCCTCGCCCGTAGCTGTGACTCGACGAATAATGAAGGACATTTAACTGTCTTGTGCCGCTCGTAAATTGCAAGATACCCAATATCCTTTCGATGCTCTGCACTAATATCCGGAGCAAATTCTGACCCGAGCCCATTACTTAGACACGTTCGAACTTTCAAAAAGAAGCGAGAGGAGCGAGATCTATTGGCGATTTTCAAAAGGGAAATCTCTGAATTATATCCACGGTAAAATCTGCACCCCCGACGTTTGATATCCCCGGAGTGACTGGGTGAATCGAACTACCCCTCCGAGCGTAGCGGGCCGCCCCGCGCGGCGGGCGAGCCTCGCGAAGAAAAGCGCGGAGCAATCTGAAAAGATGAATAAAGCTGGCGGGGCAATGAGCTGTCAGGGTGTCGCGTCGCGCTGAAATCTCGCGAATGTCAAGGCGAGGTGGGCCCTGGATGGCCTCAGTTGGAAGGGCATTCGCCCGGCACGCGGAAGGTCCTGGGTTCGAGTCCCGGCCCGTTACTTTTTCTCGCAGAAAATTAATAAGCGGCGCGTCTTAGCGCCCACCGCCCCGAAGATACACCCCCTATTTATAATGGAGAATACCGTGCTCGTTTCGCGTTCGCCCACTCCGGGGACAACTTGTCGTTGAGGCAGAGTAACGGCGGGGAATTTGTTTATTTGCTGGAGGGATTTTCGGGGGTGTGGCCACTCTGCATCCCATACGATGGTCTACCAAACCACTGAGCGAGATACCACACGGAAAGACCGGCTCAGGCATAAATAACTGAAATGAAAATGTTGCCGTATAAATAGCGGAGGCATCTACTGTTTGTGCTGCAACATTCACTAAGTTTGCTGCACAAAACGCGCATAGTTGCCTCCACTACTTATCATACCAATGTGGGTGTGACAGCCACAGATATAGCTGTCCCAAATATTACTATTTATTGGGGTTGTGCCAACCGTAATTAGACATGTGGTAACCATATCGGTCTCTCCGTGTGGGATGCCACGCGTCGCTCTGGAGTCCCGCTGCTCTAGTGTACTATTTCTCCTCTACTTACAATTAGTGAAATAAAGTGGGTAAGAGAGAAGGATTTCGAGTGTGGGAAGGAAATTTATTACGCACATTGACTATTTGGACACGATATAAGAAGGGAGGTAGTTAGGGGATTTTGCCCCTCGGGGTGGCGAGACGCAAGTCGAACCGATGTCGAGCGTGGAAATCGGTACGCGAGGGCACCGACGTAACGCGCGTTACGAGACGCGGGTGCCAACATCGTGAGAAACTTCGGAACGAGCACGATTTTCTGTCGCGCGGGGGGAATCGTTCTCTTTTCCGTCGGCGGCCAGAATTTCGGAGCCGAAGACCTCCCGAGATTATTCCGGTCATATTAAATTCTTCAGCGAGATAGGATTCTCGCGGCGTGGCGCGGCGCCGCGAAAGATATTGTTGAAATCCGCCCCGCATATTCCGTACTTCATATGTGGCGTGCGTGTCTGATGCGAGCTATTAAAATGGAAATTGAAGAAGCGCACGTGATACCGCGAAGAATACTTTAATCGGCGCTAATATGTCTGTCAGGCACTGGAAAAAATTTTCCATTGGATAAATCGATCGAGCAGTGTTTCCCCATGGAAAATTAACCATCGGTTTTTTTCCGATTAAGTTTGCCGATTAAATTGTGGATATATTCGACGAAATGTATCCAGTGAAATTGCAGCCGCCGATGAAATTTAATCGGAAAACCGATAATATTTTTCATAGGATATACAGGGTGACCGTTAGGCCTGTGTTGAAAGTAACTGGTTGTTACTTTCGTTATTCGTTTACTTCGTAACAAATAGATCGAAGAAATTGAATCAACCGCCATTTTGTAGGGGAAACTTGTTAATCTTATTAACATACGTATAAAAAAAGATATGTAACAGTTTAATAATTTAAATACACATAAAAGAAGAGATGAAAATTTGCTGGCGCGTATAAATTAATTATTTTGTAAATGTTGAATCGACACAGAGCTGCAAACGTTTTTGAAAGCTCTGAAATACATTAGCCAACATGGCTGCAGAGATGTCGCGAATGTATTTTTAGAGTTTATGTTTTAGTACTTCGGTGTTTTTCTCGTTGTTTAGCGTAACACCGATCTAATTCCCGATGAATAACACAAGAGGCACGTTTCAAATTATTAAAAGAATTGACAAGCTCCCTCTACAAAATGGCGGTCGATTAATTTTCTTCGATCTATTTGTTACGCAGTAACAAGCATTTACTTTCAACACAATCCCAGCGGTCACGCTGTACAATTTAATTGAATATATCCGTTTGTTAACGTGTAATTGATTGTCCGATTAGACAGGCCGGGATATTTTTTCCCACAGTGAGAAGAGGCGAGCCACATTAATCGCCATAAATCGGGGCGGGAGTGCGCGGCGGCGGTAAATTAAACATAAAACGTGTATTTGGTTTTGACGCGTGTCAGTGAAACTAGGTTATCCTAGTTCGTCGATGTCGTTATTTACCATTGCGTACTAAGGAGGAAATTGCAAATTAATCAAACTGGTTTGAGCGAATCAATCGAGCTGCTCGCGCTACCGAATCTCGCGAAATACCGCGCACCACGTCTCCCGCGCGAGTAATAATTATGCGCGAAATATAATTTCCCCGGCATAAGAAATAAGGGGCGAGGTACGCGGCCGCATTTACATCTTTATACGCTGACGGGCATTAAAATTTGCGCGTGTATGCCGGGTGATTTCGGTGTACCCGGGCCGCGTGCACGTTTCCGCAAAATTCGTCGGTTTCGTTCGCGTAACCGTGGGCGTTTTAACATTTAACACGTTCTTCATTCAATTATACTCCCCCCCCTCCCTTGAATCCAACAATTTTCCACGACGCTCTACACGCGGATATTTAATGGAGAAGCGGAACTTGACCTGGCGCACTGCCATGAAGCTTATTCGAGAGAATCTGTCGAATTAGGACTACGACATGACGACGAGAGGTGGAGGAGAAGCGCGATTCTCTTTAATTATTAAACAACCGCGGCCGGGTGTTTCTTTCCTTCCCGCGCTGATAAGAAAAGAAAAAGTTGCCCCTCGCGCGGATCGATCGTCGCGGAGCGTTTCGTTCGCCTGGACGCGCGTCACGATGGGGCGCGAGTAACGTGTCCATTTAGGTCATTGATTAACCGAGGCTCTGGCGCCGCGCGACAGCCAGCTTGACATCTGTTGCTGTCAAAACACACGCGGCCGGGCACTAACTTACTCCGCGCCTTTGTGAGAATGCTAATCTATGAAATCGCCTTGATGTAGCCCTCCGCCGGGTCGATAACACGCGAGAGACGTTTCAACGCCGGTTACACCAATCCCGGTTAAAGGTAACCGTGAGTAACGCGAGTCGCCCGCTCCTAATCTATTTTATAGCCAGAGCTATATTCCCGCGGAGAGAGAAAGAGAGAGAGAGAGAGAGAGAGAGAGAGAGAGAGGGCGAATCGCTAGCCGGAATTGGCTTATCCTTTCGCGGGCAAATTTGTCGGAATGAGATCCAGTTGGATAGGTATCCGGTTAGGTAGAGGTAAAATAATTAACCGTCGGCGTGGCAATAATCGAAATGAATTTCTACGAAACAACGACGGCTCGAATTCGCTCAATGAGCTCGTTCAAAGGCACTGAATGACGGCCGATCGATTTTCAATGGAAATTGGAGAATTTTTGCCGCGACGGGCGTCGCTCTCGAGGGCCTCGGTCGAAACTGCGACCGCGCGAGGCGAGAATGAAAAAAGAATCAGCGGACGCCCGGACGCGTTTACCAGTCCTTCAAAATGGTACAACAAAATTGGAAAATTGTATTGTATTTCAGAGAGCGGCGCGCGGCGGGCATGCGTCGAGCACGTTTACATGGACAAATATTTATATCGCGTTGACGGTTTTTGTTTATAAATGGCAGCTTTTCCGTATCCGCTGTTCCGTACCCGCGTGCACCCGCGGCGGAGGTGGAAAAGGTAGGAATTGAGGTTTTTGCATTAAAACAAAAATTGCTACGTTCTATATTTCACTCGCCCGGTAACAGAACGTAAATAAATCAAACGACGCGTGCACACGCGAAAGACTTTTATGTGCTCTAAATTGATTATAATGTGTGCCTTGCACGGTGAATAATGGATTTTTCATTTCGCGAACGAATCATACCGGCGCGCCGCCGTATCGACAATTCGTGTCCAATTAAGAGGAGCCGGGCGAAACGAGCCAATTTCTTCCTTAAATTTCTTCAATAATGGTTTATTTCAAAATAGCTCAAGTTCTCTCGGCGCGCACGGGACGCTCAAATTGTATATGTGTATATGCGCGTTATTACGAAATATTTCGTGATTCGCCGGCAGTTTGTAAAGTCAGGGCAGACTCACGCGATTTCAAAGCGATATACCGTTGCGGAGCCCGCGAGAGCTTGACGCCTTTTGAGCAGCCCTTATTACAAATTACAGAGATTATCCGTTCAGATAGCAGACGGGAACAAAGTCGGAGGTAATTCTGATATCGCGATGCGAGGCGCAGATTAATCATAAGGGACTTTGCCCTTCGTCGTGTCTGACGAGCAGCGCGGAGGCGCAGCCTTGCCTTCAACCCCGAGAGAACTCACGCGTGCGCACTTGTATGGCTGATGCCCTCCCTTTCAATACCGACCGCAATAAAAGCGATATAATTGGACAGCGTTACGGTACAAGTGAATTAATGCGCGGAATTGAAAGAGGACGGGAGAACCGCTGTCGCGCAGCTGCGCGGGGAAAATTTTGCATTTTCGATTTAATTCGCCCAGAACTGCCGCTCGATTAATAGCCATCTGGTAAATACTAGTCTACCAACTAGTCAAATAACTAGCTAATTAGCCCGCCCGCTCCCAAAGGAGCGACTAAACAATAGCGTTTCCCGAAGCGAGCGGAACCGGAATACCGCGCGACGTACGCGACCGAGCGAAATATGAAAGGACGTTTCGCGAGTATCTGCTGGTATTAAGACTGATTGAAGAAAGTGATTCGGGCCCGGCGAGAGGGGCTGCGCCGCGATGCTCGACGGCACGATATTTTTCTTCCCGATGAAAAATTCTCGTCTCTACCGGAATATTTAATTTTCCCTTGCATTACGAACATAATTGGAACGTTTAATTCTAGAAATTTTAATTGTGAAATGTAATTTCACGTCGCACAACGACGTACGTTTTGTCACACAATAGCGCTAACTCGTTACTCGATGGGAAAAGTTATACTTTGTCCAAAGTAAAATTAATCTTGAAGACAAAACACGACTCCGGGCATTTGAGGAACCGACGCGCGGGACGGAAACGCGTCAGACGTGCCGGTCCTTGGATAAATGATGGGCACGATCGCATCCATAGTAAATATAGACCGAGCGTCTCATTGAATAAGCTGAAGCTTGTGAAGAGAGAAGCGAGGGAAGATTTAGGAAGACTTTCTCTCTCTCTCTCTCTCTCTCTCTCTCATCCTAGCGTAAAAGAAACAAATCGTGCCTGCGCAGTACTACCTGAGGGTGCAAATTCATAGAGCGGAACGGTGTACGCGGAAAATCGCGGAACGAGAGTCTTGACCGATCGCGAAAACAGCGGAACGCTCGTGATTGGTTAAGACTCTCGTTCCCCGATTTTCTACGTACACCATTCCGCTTTTTGAGTTAGCACCCTGATTCTCCCTTGTCACGATGGTGAGAGTAAGAAACTCTTCTTACATCTTCTCTGTCTGTCTCTCTCTCTCTCCCCCCCTCTCTCTCTCTCTCTCTCTCTCTCTCTCTCTCTCTCTCTCTCTCTCTCTCTCTCTCTCTTCACAAGCTTCAGCTTATTCAATGGGACGCTCAGTCTAGATTTACTATGTCTACGATCGTATCCATCCCATTCCAAGTACCGTAAGTATTTCATGACGTTACCTAAAATATAGTTTTAACGTCGCTTCGCGCGCGCCTCGCTGTTTCCGTCACAATGGACCGTTAACGAGTGCCGTTCCCCATTGTGGACGACATACGCTGACAAATGGGATAGACTCGCGACGGGAGACGTTAATATTGGCAGACGCGGAATTGGCGTTGTCCGATTTCACGAAGCAATCGAGCGGCCGAGTGGCCGCTGGAAAAAAAATCGTCATCGAACGGGATCGCCCGCCGTCAGCGAGCATTATCGCCGCACGTTGTAAGAGCCCGTGGTGTAAAAATGCAGGGTGGAAAAACATTGCGCGTGTAACCAATTTTTGGGGCAAATCGCTCATCGGATGCGCGAGTGCGCGCCCGGGAATCTCACACCTGGTACTCTCGCGCCGCGGTAAGAACTCGCGATCTCCGGCGAGAGGCTCGCGTCGTCGCGCTCGCCCCGCGCTTATTGGCGCTCACGGACGAGTCTTCGGCCATTCGATCCGGCGAAATTAGTCATCGACGACATCGTTAGACGTCGCCTCTAATGAAGAGCTCGATAAAACTACCACGAGCGACCGACCGCATTCCCCGAGCGCTGCGAAGTCCACCGGTCGATCCGAGATTAATTAATTAAGCATTGCTGAATTCATGGCGATTGAACGTTATCGGGGAGAAGCGGGGAGAGACCCCGTCGATAAAACGAAGCCGTTATAATCCGCTCGCTGGCAGAGTCGCGTGCCGGCGACAAAGACGGAAGGGAGGGAGCTTAGCGCGCGCGCGCGCGCGAGGAGGGCACGGGGACAGGAGTGGAGCATTCTTAACGAGTTTATTCGCGAAAAAGTAGCCGGATGGCTTAATTAAAGTCGCGGTGGCTCCACCGGAGGAGATTGCAGAGTCGCAGCCTCTCGAATTTTCCGAGGCTCGTCCGTGTACTCGCGGCGCGACTAATTAGTAATTACGTAAGCGCGCGCGCGCGCTTACTCGAATATAAGCGGGACGGGCGGGGAGGAGGAGGAGGAGGAGGGACTACTTAATGCGCAAACTGTGATCGATAGTCGTTAACATTAAGGTGACTACGTTACGAGCCTAACCGGGCCGCCTTGGCAGACGGGAATGATTTATGAGAAGCGTAAGAGACGGCGTATAAAATGCATTCAGCTCCATATAAATAGTGCAACAAAGTTGCGACGGCATAACGAAGAAAAAGTGCCTTTAAGCGTGACCTTCGCGTCATTTTATAAGAGAGAATAAAGCACGCGCGCGCACGCACGCGGATAAATTTATATTTAATCGACTATTTAGCCTCGGGATAAGCACATGAAAATGTTGCGCCGCGTCTCCCGCGGGTATCCCCGTAAAAATGATCCGTAGAAATGCCATTACGATTTTATCGCGCGATTTGCTTTGACCAAATTTCGTCGTGAATCATTCTTTTAAAAATGTATAACGGAGATAACCGCGTTTTATTAACTGCGCACACAGCCGCAGTAACGTCTGGTTTACGGTACATTTTTGATAGCCCTTTTTTTTCTTTATTATTCCTTACGCTTATCGTCGCTCGTAAACGCGGGATATACGATCATATTCGTCGTGTGTATCGTCCGACGGTTTTTAGATAGTTTAGGCACGTAGAGGGAAAACAGACGCAAATGAAACCGGATCGATGAAACTGAAAGCAAAGCGGAAACTATTGCGGCCGACTGTACTCGTTGCAAGTCGGCGACTGGTTTATCGTGCGGACTGTATCTTGAAAGAGAGCGAGAGAGAGAGAGGGGGGAGAGAGAGATACAAATTATTAAAGTTTTAATAACCGGCACGCCGTCACGCCGGCGAATAACATTGTCTTTGATTACGGGAATAGAATCACCCATCGACTCGTCCGATTTAACGAAGTTTAACTTCATCGTCGTATTTCTAACGAGAAGTAGACAGTTTCAATTTGTCGAACGTAGAAAGGAGAGGGGAGGGGGTGGGGGGAAAAAATCAGCGGTCCCGTCGGGAAAGTTCGAAATTGGAAATTACGTGCGTAGGGCGAATCGGCTATTTATAACTCGCGCTAATTACAACCACGCACATCGGCAAAGCCGGATAACATAATTCGTTTATTCTTGTCGCAGCGGCGTCGTGGCCTTTAAACTTTTCAACGCCGTCTAGCTGCTGCGCGCCGTGCGAATTTAGTTGCATCGCGATTACGTGAAAATTATAATAATCCGCGCGCGCGCGCGCGCGCACACGCGAGAGTAATTTAAATTAATTGACATCGCAATTCCCAGTTATCGCTTATGGTTAACGTCACGGGCCGGCGAACTTGACGGGGTGGGTTTTCTTCGCGAGGACTCTCCGCATTAATTAAACCGATAAATTGTAAACGCAATACGTAATTACGGCGTTTACTCGGGAGAGCCGAGGGGGGGAGGGAGAATCCGTCGAATGAAATAGGAGAGCGCGACTTTGGGAAATCCCCGCGTCTCCCACGGGCGTATATATTTCTGCAGATGTAAGGCGATGGTGCCTTTGAGCGCGATGTAAATACAGTTATCGGTATCTTATCGAGGCCGAGTTTTCCGGACAAAGCTGTATCGCGACGCAACATCACTCGCGCATAATCACCCGGTAGACGCGAGTGACACAAGAAAAGGGTTGGCCGGCGGCGGCGGTGGCGGCGGCGGCACGATTTGACCCGAATCGAGTTCACCGTGCTAACGTTAACGTTAGCGTCCACGGATTTCGTGTGTGAAACTTGTCCAAGTCGCTGTACGTACACGGACGATTCCTCGTACGCGCGCGCGCGCACACGGGCGCCTAATGCTCCGACTATAAATATTGCTATCCCCGATATACCTTTTTCCACCGCCGTAGGAAAAAGAAGGGGGACTCCTTCGATAGAATATGGAGGAACGACCATTTTCGCCAGATTTTTTCCCCGCTGAGAAAATCCCCGGTATACACGCTTCGTGTATCATCCGAGATGTATTATGGACTAGCTCGGAAATAACACGTCTTTTTCGACGCATCTCTTTTTTTCTTTCTTCTTTGTAGACGCCGGGGCTACTCTTTGTCGCGGCGGATCTGAATATTCGATGAATGGCGTTGTGCAACAGGATAATTCATACGGCTCGTAGAAATAAAATAAAGCGTCGCCGCGTTCCCGCGTAAGGGAGCGAGGGAGAAGGAAGCGTTGGTTATTTTTAACAGCCCGCGCCACATATTTAAAATATTAAAAGGAACGCGGCTATTGCGTCCTTCATTTTTATCCCAGCCTCATTTGCATTCCGGCTGTGTTATTTTGTAAACGTTATTTAAATTAAGCTCACTTTGCAGCCTTTAACGAAATAGCGCCGATAAAATTTTTCGAACGGGAATCAATAACGACATCAACGACGCGTTAGCCGGCAGTACTTTATAAAGCATTCCTTTTTTTGCAATCTTCGATTACAATTTTTAGCGTCGGTTTATTAACGTAAGCCGCGCTCCATTAGCTGGAAAATATAAATTTGCAAAATGTATGTGTACTGTCCCGCGATCTGTATAATAACGCTTCATTAAGAATGCCGCTTGGAAATGGTCGTTTCCAGTGGAGAAGAGGGAGCAAACGGCGTGATCTGTCCTCCTTTAAATTGAATGAGGAAGAGAGGGAGAAGAGGAGGGAGGGAGGGCGGCAGAGAAGAGAAAGAGAGAGAGAGAGAGAGAGGGAGAGAGAGAGGGAGAGGGAGGGAGGGAGAGAAAGAACAAAAAAGATACAAGCAAGATTTACAAGCGAACCCGGGCTCTTTAATGCTGTGCGGAGCGCTCTTTAAAGCGAAGTTCGATAGAAAGTTAAACTCGTCCAACAATGAAGACAAACTCCGCAATAGACTTCAAATTACTCGCAAAACGAAGTTATTTGTACGCCGAAGCGTTTACGTTAAAGAAATACCCGCGGCGGACACGCAATACAAGAGAGAGAGAGAGTGCAACAGCCGCTACGAGTGCCGTTGTACGGCGGCGCCACGTTAATTATATTTTCAAAAATGCAACCCCGGACCTTTTTCCGCGAGGGGGCAACTTTATCCCCGCCCGTGTTGATTTCCACGCGACACTCGGTATTTGCTGATTAGCTGTCGCGTTAAATAACCGTTAAGCAGCGGCGAAAATTTATACAGTGCGCGGCGGAAGAAAACGACATTTGCCAACAAACTAGTAATTGGTAATAAATGTGCGCTGGATTACGGACTTAATTAATTAAATGCGTATCGACCGGCGAGAAGATGCAAGATTCGCGCAACGTGTAACGTGGTCTGCGCTCTTTCACGGACTAAGGGGGACAAAGAGGAAGAGGGGACAGTCAACCTGCTCGTTGCAGCGGTTCTCATCCGGCGCGTTCGCGGCGAACTGCATTTTTCCTCTCATTGTGCGTCCGGTTATATAAGCGCCTAGGCCGTGGCCAATGAGTCGTAAAATTTCGCGAGAAAGTCTTCGGCGAACAAACAGCGCTCAATGGCATTCCTCGAGCCTCTATCAGAATCAATCTACCGCTGCCAAATGTTAAGTGGCGCAACGATAATTCCGAGCGTATATTCAATTTCAAGATCGTCCTTAACTTCGTCAATTGGCTCGTCATGTCAGACAAACAATGAAAAAAAAAATACCCCGGCCGCTCCGTAATACTCGTCGCGACACGTTCGTGCCCGGAATTAAGTTCTCGTGATTAATTACGCGACCGTTATATATACCGCGTTTCCATAAATACTTTTATCCATGTAAGTGCGAACCCTCTTGTGTGCCAGCGTTGTATTAAGCCGCGTGGAATTTATAACGCAACGCCCACGGCTTCATTTAAAATAAACTAACGGACGAGCGAATGCCTTCGTACGGAATATTCCCCATTTCTTGGTATTAATCTAATTCAACGTTGTGGCCCCTCGGTCTCTCTCGTTCGGTCGTGGAAATTGCGAAAGCGTCGATAAAAAATTTTCGCCCGATAACCCGAGAAAGGTGGGAAGCGGACGAAACACGGCGGTCTACAATTTTATGCGAGGAGCGCACGATTATTCGCGTTTTGTTAAAAGTTCAACGGCGACGCATCGCTATCCTTGAACTATAAAACAATACTTAACGCGCTATCAGCGATCGGCGACAATAAAACCGACGGCCTTCACGGCCGAGCTGTAAGTTAGGATTTCTGTACAATTATCGCCTACGTGTTTCCACGCGTTCCCCCGAGAAGATAATAGTATCGATTACCAGGCAAAGCGGTGACCTTAAAATCAGGCACTTCGTAAAAGCGGAGAAAGCGGAACGCGCTTACGCGGCGCGTATTCGTTTTCATCAACTAAAAATATCCCCGGCGTTATATAAAGTATATAATTGTCCCGTCGTCATACTGTTAAATAAATACTACCGTCATGTTCCAAAAATAAATGATCGGTGCCGTCCGACGGACAGGTACCGCGGATGCGTTTGAATAAGATTAAGGGAGAACACGATACATTTTTTAAACCTGGAAACATTAATATTAATACCGCGTAATTATCATAATTGGAAACTTTCTACTTTATTAATGTTGGGTCGTCGCGTACGGAACGTCACAGTTCGAAAGTTTCAGCTCTACGAAACGCTAATTAAATGGCTTCTTCAAAAAAAAAAAAACTGAAAACAAATTACTTATATCTGTGATTAAACTTACATACACTTCGTGTATGACGGGAAAAAGTTTACAATAGATTTGATTGATAAAATATTTTTATTGTTCTATATAATATCTATATTTATATAAAATAAGCTGTTTCAAGCTTTTATTATACACGTGCATAAAGTGCGTGACGTAGGCAATGGAATGCGGTGTAAACGAAAATTGTGAGCATTGAAAAAATTAAATAATTAATTCATCGCCGTCGCGTTATCTGACGACAGCTCATACAAGAGCGACTGTCTTGTTATACGCAACGGTCCGATAAATAAATGTTTCAAGGCAAGTAATACGAATCGAATTAACCGACTGTGAGCTGCACGGATCTCCTTGTTATCGACTACGATGTACTAGATAGCTATGTATCCACGGTATAACTCAGAAATGTCGCTATACGTTATCGTCGACCGCGTCGACCTCGATATTAGCACATGAATTGCGAAGGCATCATTCGAGAAATTGCCGTGATCAATTCTAACGACGGACATATTTGGGTTTTAATCGATTGCGAACGTTCCCGATTACTCAGAACTTTCGTGCTCCCCGCGTTTCCTCGGATTGCTCAAAAAGCCCTTTGTACTCTCGTACACTGAGAGACCCATTTCGTTGCATGAAACAAAATTTAGTTGACCCAACTGAATTCCTTGCTTGGATATGGGCAAACAAATCTGTCAGTTGATACGACAAAAAAATTGGAAAATTTGGTTAATATCAACACGCAAATTTGGTTGAATGGAAGCAAAATAGTTGTAACATCCAACTTCTTTTCGGCAACATATTCAGCATATTCTGCAGTTTCGCTTATTCCGCCGATTGTCGCGAAAGAACCGTCCCGACCCGCGATCTCACTTTCGAGTTCGGCGGCCATCTAGTGGCGGAATACCGTACTTTGAGATGGACGAATTTGTTATCTCGACCATAAAATTTTGTTCAAATAAACGACTCGCGGAAACAATATACGTTTTATACAATCCAATTACAGGTTCAGTGAACAAAATGGGTCTCTTGTGTAATCTTACGTATACGTCGATGTAGCTGTTAATTATCGCTCAGTTAAAAAAAAAACCTGACACCGGCGACTACAACAGTTCCGCATAGAAACTCATTATAATGGAACGATGTCGGCAATGAAAATTCGCAGAACACTTGTGCGGCACGTTTTCCCTTTTGCGAAAAATAGAAGGAAATAAATAATGATTTCGATACAATCTTTCTTCTAATTAAAAGACCTTTTCAGTTGGCTCACTCGATGCTTAAACGAAATGAATTAATAAAGCGAAGTTATGTAAATTATTAAGAGAGATAAATTATCTGCCAATATTTACGCGAGAGAAATAAAGTACAATTGCAAAATGGAAGATTATGAAAGTACATATATTATTTAATTTTTTGAATAATGAACATTTTCGTCTGTTGTATATTCTACTGCCTACATCATTAATTTTCTACGTACGTACATATATAATATATGTACACAGTAAAAATTCAAAGTCGCTTATTCCGATTATATACACATAAATGTATAATTATTTTAATTATATAGGGGTACACATATGTGTAATTATAAACGAAGCTCTCTGTTTAAAATTTTCACACTGCTACACACGCACGAAACGCGCATCGTAAATATCTTTTATTCAGTATTGGCCAAGTTAAAGTCGAAATATTATTCTAATAGACGTTTCATATTCAAGAATAAAGTTTACTTTCATTTACTGAATTTGTAGAGGATTTTCTCGTTACAAAAGCAATACGATGGCTCGCGGACATATTTCCACCCACGCAATCTGCCATAGTAGCTCGCTTCCAATCTTCAGGTAAATTGCGGGCAAATTATTCTGACCCCGAAGAAGGTCGAATAACCCGTGTAAAAAATCGCAGGAAAATACGCGTTATAAAATGAATCATTTCCAAGGAGGGAAAAATTATAGATGAGAGAAGGAAGACTTTGCGATGCCGAAAAGTGCTCGCTTCTTTTTAATCCCCTACAAGCTGCATTTGTTTATCCTTCGCCACCGTTTAACCTTTCCGATATTGATGGTCGGTCCGCAACGCGACGTTTCCGCCTTGTGATGACATACAAGCGTAGTGTATGCAACAGCAATCGATGAACGTGAAATGTATCTGTTTGTGGGCCAAACGCGGGCGCGAATGATCGATAAGCAACCCGCTCTCGCTCTTCTCCCCTCTCTCTTTTTGTATCTCTCTTTCTCACGTGACTTGGAAGTATCTAGACGGGGAAATATTCTATTTTCGCGAAAAAGAGATTGCTAGCGAGACTTTAAAGCTTATTACATTTCTTCATCATCGGATACTTTTTTTTTAAATATCTTTGAAGCAAAATGAGGAGGTAAAACGTGGCGCGGTTCGATAAAAATTTCTTTTTCCATTTAAACATGGACATGTCGGGCGATTATATTCAACTTGACGACTAAATTGTTCTCATTTTTAATTAATTATCTCCTTTATCTCCGCCACTTTGTCCGTGACGAGGTTTTTTTTTCTTCTTCGACATTCGCGCGTTTCGACCTTCCCACAAAGACACAGAAAGCGACACGCGTTTCGGCCTGAGCGTAACGCAGATTTCACTTCGCCGAGCTCGCTTGTCCGAGGTCATGTATACGAGACGGTATTACGGCGTCGAGTGTAAATGAGGTCGGTGAGGACCCGAACGCTGCGAGAAGGCTAAACAGATTGAAACTGTGCCTATTGTGCGTTTTTTTTTCTTCAATGACCATTACGCTCGACGAGTTGAATAGATAATTACGGGAATTTCGAGATACAAGCTGGAAAATGTTGGGTCTGTTTAAAAGAAACGTTTTCCGCTTAACAAAAGTCCTCAAGTCAGTTTTCGCCGACCGATTTTCGCAAATGCCATACATCTTGCGTATCCGCCGGACATACCTTTTGTATCGTATTTTCTTTGTGTTACACTCCTGTAATATATCACAATAGAATTATTATTGCAACCAAACGCGTTTGTAGTTCTTAACGCTCGACAAGTTCGAGACCTTCCGGCGTATCGATTGTGGCCGTCGAGTATCATCTACTGCCTTCAATATTTTTTGCGGCCGTCAACATTACCGCGTAATTGGGAAACGTGAATCACTAATGACATTCTCCGCATCAATAATGCGTCATTAGCGTTAGCTGCTCTCGCGATATCAGGATAATTCTTGTTCGTTTAATGACAAAATGACTAAGACAATAAAATAATTATTTTATTACACACGGCTATCGGAGGCTAAAATAAATTTAACTCTATTGATCGATAAATTAGCGAATCAGTTGTGCCGAGAAAGTAATAAACCTTCAATGTAAGTAGCAATGTAAGAACCGCAAAAAAACTTCGTTGACAAAGATACGCGTTGCTTTCCTCGAGAATAATCGAGCACCGTTGAATTTCGTCGGACGTTAAATTGGCTCGAGTACAAAAACGCGCGTTTAGGAAGAAGGGAACGCAAAGAGAGAAGAAAAGGCGAAACGCACACTGATAAAAAAAATATCTTAATAAAAAAAATTATTTTGCTCCAGAAAATTATTCATTAGGTGGCAAAAAAACAGATTAACTTAAATTTAACAAATAATAAACAAATTAAAACATGCATTGCTTTAATTGATTAAATCAAAGAATAGATTATTTAAAATTTAAAAAAATTTTATTTTAATTCTCTAAAATGTTTACCAAGGTGTAATTTTCACAGCGAAGAAAATCGGACGAACTCTTGATCTGAATGTAGAAAATGTAGTGATTTAAATTAATTAACTTGATATAATACATAGCTTTACTTGAAATTTGATATTTAAATAGAATAAATATTTACTTGAGCGAAAAAATAATACTTTTAAGTAAATCTATTTACTTGGTTAAAAAAAAATTTGTTTTTCAGTGCACGCACGAATAAACGACGTGTGGAGCGACGTAAATTCGCTTCTATTGCTCCGCGAGTAAGCGAGAGACAAGGGAAGCGAGTGGTTTATTGAGAATTACTGTGATAAATAAGGTGAAGGCGGTGTGTGCGTGTTGGCGATCGGTCGCGTTGCGGAGTGGTCACCATCTCGAGGACTTGTCACGCGTGTGCGTGCGCGTGTGTGCGTGTGCCGACGCGGCAGCGGGCAAAGCTCACTACGTATGCAAATGAGGCACTTTGAAGCCGAATGGAATTTCGATATCGCTCTGGGATTCTTATCACAGATGGATGAGAATTCGCCAAGATTTGTCGCGGATAATGAACTAACAAGATCGAACCGATCTCGCATTAACACGGCGTATATAAATTTATATCGGGGGGGGGGGGAGGGAAATTTTTATAGAAATGTGTATCTTCGTGCGCGGTAAGGGCAAAGTGAGCAAAGCGCCCGCTGCCATTTCGCAATTGGAAAGAGAAATATCCCGAGATATTCCTTTATCTTTATTGCAAAATGGGATTAGCTTCTCTCGATTTATGGAATTGACCTTGTATTATATTGCCTTACGCGATATCCCGCTATTATAATGTGTAATACGCACGTATATCCTTGCGGCGACATTAATTAGTCAAAGGCAGTCTCTAATCAGCGAATAATAGCAATGTACGTATAACGCGAGGTACGGCGCTTTCTGTTGCGAGCTGCATTAACATTTTTATCGCCGGGTAACAGGTACTTTTCCCCCGTGATACCTTGTTATACTTATCACCGCTCAGCTGTGCTCCCGAGTTACATTTTGGTGGGCGATATCATATTACGGCACACCTTTGCGGGTAACGAGAAATTTATAATTTATCTCGGCGACTACTAAACAATTTTAACGACGTATCTCGTTGCAAGGACAGCATTGTACCCCACCCACTCTGCTTCGGCAGTAACGAGTTTCAGGCGGCGAGTAGCAGTATTTTCCAGCTCGTTTGCGAGCCGTATCTAGTCTCTTTGCGGCGAAAAATCTCGCGGGAGGAGGATTTCTCACTCTCGAGCGATATACTTCTTATCGTTTCGGGAAACAATGTAAACGGTAATTGATCGTAACGTGATACAACTGGTATACAGAGCGGATTAAAACGCGCGTATAGCGAAAGGGAGGGGGAAAAATAAATTTTCCTTCTACAAAGATGCGCCTTCGGGGAAATTAGTCGTGAAACTTCATTTGCCTGTACAAAAATATTTGACTTGGTGTCAGGTATAAGCAATTTTTGTTACGTAATATTGCACATAGACAGGTGTATCTCGAATATCTCAAAAGGAATATTCATTACGTAACGCCTGCCTACGAGGTCTAGTAGCGAGATTCGTTACACGATCGTCTCGGCGATATTCGAGATTTCCGAGAACCCGGAAACTGAATGGGGATAATAGCGTAAGGAAAAGAATGGGCATCGCAAGGAGAGGATGTATCGATCGTTGCCGACCATCGTGCTCTCTCGCCCATCTCGCCGGCATATTGATTTCTACGCGTTCGACGTATAAAAATAATTGTCGAACTTAGCAAAAGTTCAATCTACGACTGCTGTTCCGCTCGAATAGTTCTGTCGAAGTGATCGTAAAGTCTCCCAATGCCCAATTCATGATTTCACATAGAGAAGCTTACGCAAGCGAACAGAGACGCGAGAAAAGTTCATAAATTTTCTTAAGCGATGAAAGTTTCCTCTGTAAAATACAAACACTGATGTTAAAACGAGGAAAGAGAGGGAGCAGCGAGCGAGCGAGAGAGCGAGCGAGATAGAGGGAGGAAAGGAGGGGGGAGGGAGGGAGGGGAGGGAGGGAGGGAGGGAGAGAGAGAGAGAGAGCTAATTCTCATTTCGAAATACAAACTTCGGTCGGCAATCGTACATTTCTAAGTCTTATTAATTGCGAAGTTTGCGTTCTCGAGTGCGCTTTACAAATAAGCTGTTCCTTCACTCACGAATGAGGCGCGATAGGCTCTTAGAGGTAACCAGCGAAAATAATAATAGAAGTGAATACGTCTCTAATAAGGAATACTCTTCCCTCGCGAGACAGCCAATTTGCAATCGACCGTTGGCATTGTTAATCGTCAATTTTCTCCACCCACACGGCGCGCTTCGTTTCACTCGGGGGAATCTCCCCTTGTCGCATCTCTCTTTTCCGGCATTCATTATCCTAAGAAACTTATTCATTCCGCTGTAATCGGGGGAGAAGGAGGCGGGACGATTTCCTGTTTTTCTATTGAAAGAAACTTGTATCTTGTGTTAAGCGGGGTCAAGCGTCGTTTCGCATTAACTATAGTAAAGAAATCACAACGGTCAGGTATACCCGTAACTTTTGGTATCTTTCCATCTAAGGCTACAAAGAAGACTACAAGCAAGGCGACAGAGAAGGAGAGAGAGAGAGAGAGAGAGAGAGAGAGAGAGAGAGAGAGAGAGAGAGAGAGAGAGAGAGAGT
>NW_011967221.1:3299342-3307776 GCF_000949405.1 Vollenhovia emeryi
AGAGAGAGAGAGAGAGAGAGAGAAGGGGGTGAAAGAAAAAAAAGACGGATATTTAAGGCTTATAATCTTCTGCATCTCGCCAGTCCATATTTTTATATAAAAGTACAAGCGAAATAAATCTGCTAAATTTTCAGCATAGATGCTACAATAAAAACTTTTCACGACGACGGCACGATCTATAACTTTCTTTTTCTGCCTCGTAAACGCGAACATTTTGAAATGTCAAGTACCCATTAAAAACTCCTTCGAAAATGTGCAGGAAAATACTCGACTGCGCTTTGTTATGTTTACGGTTTTGTTCATCTGATCCGATCAGAGCCGGTTTATCGCTCTCCCCCGCTGGAAAATTTATGATATTATTTTTCTGTTGTTGCTACGCTCCTGCATGACGTTTGAAAGAATTCCGCACGCTGATTCCTTCGTTGAGTCACGGACGTGTTGATGCTTCCGTTCCCGTAAGTCGACGGAAAATTTATGTGGGAAGGCAGGTAGTCACGAAAGTCTTGTAAATATTCTAAAAACTCGATTGAAAGAATACATGTATGTTGCATGTCTTTTACATGTATATAAAACACGTATTTGCGAGTGCAAAAATACGTATGCGGCGAAAAATATATTTTGCCGGTATATTTCCGTCATACATAATATATCGATTGCTAAGAACTTGTTTGCAGATTGACGTTTCAATATTCTATGAACGTTTATCATCAATATTAGATGTCATTAGATGATAAACGGCACACGCTACTAATAAAGAGAAGATCTGGAATCCAACAAATGATTAGTTTCCTCGTTTAAATGAAAATTTTGTTTAAAATATTTTCCGGGTGAATAAATTTCGCTTTAATATTTCAGATTCAACGTTACTTAATTAAATTTAATAATAAATAATGCGAAATAAAGTAAAATAATAGCACTAATGCGTGTTTGTCGTAACTTCGCTGCAATTTACTTGGTTTAGTGAAATATTCATTAAACAGAATGAAGTAATCTTTTTACGCGAACTATATAATTTGCAGTGGGAAAGTAAATTCAGCTTCCACCTCGTGTAAAGCGAACTCGCTGCCACGATTTCATATTCCGAGGAAGGAAAGTATTTTGCATAATTTATTTTACTGCAACTTCTTTCCACCTTCTCCCCACTCCTCGAGGCACATCACCTTCTCTTAAAACTTGTCCGACTGTCTCCGCGCACACAGGGACCTGAATTGAGTGTATAAGAATCAATAATCTTCTTGTTTCTCAAACAAGATGACTTTTTTCTCGATATTGATATTCTGCCAATATACCCGCCTTCGTTTATTCCGCGTTTTTAGCAGCACGTTTAATTCACAATTTGCTTATCTCGCACTCTCGTCCTCCGCGTACAGGCGCGGCTTAGTTTTATTATATAATTAGATCGGCGTCGCGATTAATTAAATTTCCTCAAGTGCAAAGAGATGTAAATGCGAATTTTGATTTGCGATTAAGGGTTGGCGAAACTCTCGTTTATCCCAGGTGTCTGAATTTTATTCATTATCGCGACGTTCGTCGCGATTTGAAAATCCATTTTTGAGCGCAATAATCGTTATCGATATCTAACAGTGAATAATTTTTCACCCAGCGTTTGTTCCGAAATTAAACCTTTCCAAAGTTGTTTGCCCACGGAGATACCTTGTTTTTTTTTTTAAATGCGCCGGATCGATCGCGGACAGAGGCTCTCAAATATGGCGCATGAACATTTATGAACAGTCCCGCGCGAATTGTCTCGATTTCGTGTCCCGACGATAACGTGTAATTACGCAAAATTACGCACTCTACGCGCATTGTCAACGGCATTTATGCCGCACGAAATCACGTTTGGCTCGAACGAGCGCGAGACAGATTGGGGAGGGCTGTGCGGTTGCTAATTAACGCGAGATTAACGAAAGGTTATTAGTCACAATAGCAATAATTAATGCGAACAGGGCCCGGACAGTCGGCATCGCGGCTTTGATGTGTGACGGCGGAGGTAACGTTAGCATGTCGAGCACTGTCGGGAACAAACGAGGAGATTTTGCTTTTCGACGATCGCCCGATAGTATGGGGATATTATTAATAACGCTCGCGTAGTGCTCTCACATATATCAAATATCAAATCGTATAAATCAGCGCGCCGTCTCCGCGCGCGCGCGCGCGTGCGTCGTTATTTATTCCGCGCGAACAAACTGGGAACTCTCGCGCTCCGAGATCGAGTTAGCGTTTGACAAGTTTAATTACGAAGAGTACTTCTCGCGTGGCACGTGCCACGCCGCGGATATGGAGACGACGATTTTTCATTTAAATCCGCCGGGCGAAATAATTTGCGGAAAATTATCTTTAAGTCGGACTAATGGATTGATTCTGACGGTCGGACCGTTCGCTATCGCGCGGAGAAGTCGCGATATTTATACATCGCGTCGCGCACGCCGGGATGGTGCGGGTTCCACGTCCTCTCGGCCGTGAATTCTCGCGTCACGCGATTTGGGATCAGTTTCGTTGCGCGAGCAGGCGTGAGAAAAGCAACGAGCTTCGCCGCCGAGTGACGCGGCACGCGTACGTGCGTGTCGTAAACTCCGCGCCGGATAAAAATATGCAAATTGCAAACGAGGAACCGGCGCGTGCTCGGTTTAAGCGGCTACGCGTAAAACCGCGCGCTACCGACGTTTCATTCCCCGCGTTTAACCACGACTCTATCCGCGATCCGATAGAGACCCACCGCCGTCACTCTCCGTCGTCTCGCGCTTTTTCGCGCCGGACTTCCGTTTATACAGGGTGTCCCAGGAGGAAAGGTCAATATTCTGGGAGGTGATGGTATCGGCCATTTTGAGCAAAAGTGTTCATATGAATATACGTCCCATTCCCCACTGCTTCCGAGATGGAGCTACTTGAATGTCTCCTGTATTTACTTCTTTTCTTACAGAAATAGCGAAAGCGATACAAACAAATTTAACGCTGAACTCGTAAGAACACGATAGTAAGGGACCCCGTCACGGGCCCGTTCGGCAGAATAAGCGAAGCTGTCACACAAATCATAGATTCTCAGTACTGGTTGCGAATTAGAATACAGCCTCTGTATGCGATGGTCGTAGCGAAGAAACAATAATGAAGTTACCGCCCACGAATTTAATACTGCTATCAATAGTCGATTGAAGTAAAACATGGCACTCCTCGCAGAGTTGAAGAATCAATCCGAGTAAAAGTGAATAGTGGCACTCTTTCAAAAAGTGAAATTTCACTCCATTCGGGGACTGGCGGTATTTTCATTATTTCTTCGAGTGAGATCTCACTCCCAAAGAGTGAGAGTATACTTGTAACTGTAAATCAGTGACCGTTCACCGTTTTCAGTGATCAAGTATATAGAAATCAGCGACGATACGCCCCATTGTGCGACGGCAATGCGCTTTCGTGCACGCGCCGTCAAGTATGACACCTTGGATCTGATCGCGAGCCTCTAAATCGGTTCGATCGACCGCGTCGAAGGGTTCGAGTGAAAAGGGGGGATCTCTCGATCTTTCGACAGACTGTCGAGCGATCTCGCCGCCGATATCGTTTATTAATTTCATTTATCCACCGCCTGTCTTGCCAATGATTTAATTAACTATTGTCCTTTATCGCGACGCTACTCTGCCGTTAATGTTGCGAGTACAAAATAATTATTTGGCTGATAAATTAATCTCCCCGCTGTAATCGAACTGATATCAAGAGAGGAAACAATTATTAATCTCCCATTTACGTTGTAGCGCTGGAATTGATGGCGCGAATGTATGTCATACGGGCCAATATCATAAGCAATTCAAAACAACGATGAATACCAAAGTTGCCGATGGCGATGAGAACTTCCTTGATCAATGGCCCGCGAATTTGCATTTTTCTTATTCATAATTCTGCTCCGTTTGCATAATGAAACCCGAGTGTATCGAAACGCAACGAAGTCAATTACCGACCGACACCTACAGTTTATGCATCAGCCATTCATCTTGTCTATCAACGCGAATAAATTTAAAAATCGCTTTAAACAGAGCTATGATTACGGCGGGTCATAAGGGGGGGGAGGGGGAGGGGGAGGGGAGAGGAAGAGGGTGACTGGGACGGGGGTGTCCGTGCCGTTCTACTACAGGCGTCGTGTGTCCCCGTTTGAGGTCACGTTTGATATTCTAATTGACTTGCTTTGCATATAAAAGGACATTCGGCCGACGCGAAACGAACTTTAATTACGTTGCGAGTTTGCGTTTGCATCGTTAGATACCGTGCCGTAATACTAGGCGGAAAATAATGTTGAATAGTAGGAAAACTTGGCGGCGCCCGGCGCCCGGCGCGCGTTGTCTTTAATCCGTCGCCTTAGTAGAGATAATCTTCAACTCCGAACTGAGATACAATATAAAAGTACGAAAAGCTCGTTAGTTGAGTTACGTTGCGCGAGAGGTACGCGGAGGCGGGGTAAACTTATAAATTCTTCATTACCGAATGCAGCTCATTAAACAAATTCTGGGCAGCAGCGCCGCCGCCGAAGGGAAGAGCCCCGGGTAAACACAGTGGCCCTCGGTCGTGTTTCCGATGCTCGGGATCCCCCTTGAAGCGAGTGGAACGTAAGGGCTGGGATTTATGAAAATAATATCGCGCGATCTAAGGGAGCGTGAAGCGCGGCAAGGCGCATGAGAGCCCGGCGTGTGCACAGCTTCTTTTATCCCACAGCCGCATTCTTCCTCATCTAACGTTACAAAAATAAGCCTCACGCGGGAAGGAGGTGCTCTCCGTGGAAAAACGCCCGTTGACTGCAACGTTACACAATTATCCGCACCTGTCGCGGGTGCCCCGGCTAACCGGACGTTTACATAAACCGGACTTCTGGATTAAAAAAAAAAAGATCCGGCGCGCGAGCGCGATAACGGAAACGCAACGGAAAATATATATATTAGTATACATGTCGCCGTAACTCGTCTATAATTTTGTTCTGCGCGCGCCGCCCTGGAGAAATCATTCTGAAATTACATTTCACTCGCAAATTGCTCTATCCTATTTTCCGCATTTCCCGAAGGCCGCGGCGTATCCCCTTTATCGCTCCCTTTCTATCCACTTGCGCATTAATACACGCACTGCATATATGGATGAAACAAAGGGGGGAAATCGATGGGGTATATTACTCGCATTAGCCGAAGGCAACGCCTGTCGTTTCTGTCGGAGAAATTACTGCCGATCGAGACAAGATAATCGCAGCGCGACTTCTATTCTGAACCGTCGAGCATTTTCGCGTGGCGATTAGCGGGCGATAACGCACGTTCGATATGCATAGATGTGCACGCACTTGAGATCATCTTCCTGTGTCCGTGTCAAAATTCGAGATTCTCCAAGTGGAGGAATTCTCATCGTACGTAGAAAGAGAGAGAAAGAGAGAGAGAGAGAAAGAGAAACGTATTAGTGGCGACTAAGCACAAAACGATGGTGGGAACGGAAATTCGACCAAGTCGTACAAGCGTGGCACCGCAAAAAGAGAAGCTGCCGTTGGAGTTACGAGGATGAGAAAGCGAGGATCAGAAGGGGGATGAGACCGTGGTAAGAAAACGGAGAAATCTATCTCGATGTGGAAAGCTTGTACGAGGATGTGACATTCAATCGAGTTCAAAGATCATCCTCCAAATAAATACACGATCTTTCGAGGATGTTCCTTTATTACTTTACGGCGACCGGGCGTCTTGTCAGATTCATTAGGTGAAGTGTGATTGGATATTACGAGACCTCGAAGGGGAGAAAGCGCGGGGACTCGCGCGTTTCCCCGAAAAACTGGGCGAGATTATAGCGAATTCGTATCCAACGCGGCGAAAATGTCGCGCCCGAATGGGACGAATGCGAATGTTCGCTGTGAATCTCTCGCGTTCAGGCCGCGCGAACGTTCGAAATTCCGTGCCCCGGTCGTTTATACAGAATTTTCCCGTCGCGCCACAATTTCTCTATTTTGTATTATACACAATTTACCGTTCTATCATAATTTTTCACGTTGCGCGCGCTATTGGATTTTGCTCCGCGCGACTTCTTTATTTTACGGCCGTAACAGATAGCGAGGGCGCAAAAAACAGAGCGGAGAGGAATTCCGCTGATTCGAGAAGATATTTCATGATCGTCGCTGCGAATATTATTAATAAAGGGGAAGGAAGGAAGAGAGGGGAAAGAAAAATAAAAAGAAAATCGCGGAAAAGAGAATGACGAATAAAATGGACAAACAAACGGGCAACTAGCTGGAGCGGAGCACATGCACACGTACCAAATTGAATCTCGGGATGTATTCCGTAAATAAATAAAAGCCCCTCGAGTGGCAACAAAGCTATGACGGGCAGCGGGGACGAGCGCGGGGAGGGGAAGGAGGAGAAGGGCGGGAGGGCGGGAATTTACGGGGTCGTTAGGTGTCCCGTTCGTGTGCGAGTGCGTACGCGGACGCGCACGTAGTATTTATACCTCTTTCGCTGTGTATGAATGGCGATCGCGGGAATGCGCGAACGCTCGTACGTACACGCCGCGGAACATATGAATAAGCGGCGCGCGTAAAGCCCCAATTACACGAGGCGGAAAAGAGTCGCTGCCGCCGCCGCCACCGCGCGGCTTTTTCCACGCCGAGAGAAATGAACGAGAGGGTACGATATAGGGATGATCTTTCGCGCGTGCTGCTGCACGTGACGCGGATTCTGCTTGCGATCGGCGCCGCGCGACGCCGCTCCAGTTTCTTGAAGAGATTCTCTGTTCAACGGCGTCTGCGATTGATTTAAATATAATCGAGCGAGATGACACCCTAACAGATAGCTCGCTTGTTCCCCAGCACCGGAACGCAGCCTCGCGCCCGGACGAGGAGGGCCGTAACAAGTGAGAAATGATTCCCAGAAGTTTCAAGTTGGTCAACCGAGTGCACTTCGGAAAGATAGTTCGAGCCTCCCCTCTGTCCTCCGGAGGAGGCTCGAGCGACACTAAACATGGCTGGCGAATAAACAAATGTGACGCGATATAAATTACTAAGCAGCTTAAAGAGCGGAGAGATCGCATCGGGAAGCGCGTCGAGACGTCTCCGGTATCCGGAGCGGGAAGAAATTTATGGTGTCCGATCGAGGATTGAACAGCGAGAAGAAATTTATGATGTTCCGACTGGAGGATCGGATAGGATCAAGGGGGTAGTCCATTAATTGTCGGGTGGAAAAAAATTCAATCGAAAAATTACAGGAGAACGCGCGCGAGAGAGAGGGCAATTTCTGCAGGATCCGAGGGAAACGTCTTTGCGGATCTCCCGGACCCCCCGGCCGATATCTGTGTCCGGCTTGTGTTTTATCGGATAAAATGCGAATCCCCCAACGCAGAGTGACGCAACGTTAAGCGCGTAGCGACCCTCATTAGACGGAATTCAATTACATTGTACATACGTACGAGAAAGCGGAAAACTTGTCGGCCGTGTCATTAGTGGCGCCGGCGGATTAGCGGAATGTTCCTCATTATAATGGCACGAGCCTCGGTTTATAACTCGATTCGACCCGAGCGAAATAATGTCGAATGCGGGGGCCAGGGGGGGGGGGGTTGGGTGTCGCGGCTGCGGACGTTCGTGTATCCTTGTGGACGAGAACGGTCGGAGAGGCGGACTCGCGCGAACGTGGGCCGGTGATTTCGATAAATCCGCGAGGGCGCCGATGTCGTCTCCGCGTTCCTCCGAGAGGCAGGCCGCGCGAGCCCTCGAAGGCGCGCGCGGTGATTTAAAGCGACTCTCGATTCCGCACGGCGATTCGGGGCAGGTAACAGCCGCGGCGGCCGCGCGAGAGAAGGCCGGCCGAGCGAAATCACATACGCATGTATTGACACAACGTTGATCGCGGATAATGCGTTTATTTTATGCGGCCAATTGGCAACGGGCATTAATGGTCACATAACGCGCGTAACGCGCATAAATTATTTATGCGCTCGATATCCGCTCCCTCGCTGATATACATATTAATATGAAATTTATCAACAACAAATTTATAACTCGTGAATAATTTAGTATTCGACCGCGTATGAGCGCACCGACGACTGTTCAAAGTTTAATACAACGGTCGCGCGACGTATGTCAAATCGATGCGTGTGCCGAGCGAGAGAATCTTCCGCCCATCCTCGCCGCAGCCTCCACGCTCGACTACGTACCCCTCTTTTTTTTTAAGTTGCCCCTCGGCATGAAAGAAATACGAGCGCGTTGCGTTGCGTTGCGTTGCGTTCGTTCGTTTGCACGAATGCGAGTGACTCGATTGAATAAACGCGCGATGGAAACGGGAGGGCAAAGCTGTTCCCCGTATCACGAGAAACAATCGTTTCGATAATAAATTTCTGCGTTTATCGACGCGTTCGATGTTGCTTTACACACTGATAGAAAAGTATGTAGTATTTGCGACTATAATTGCATAGTAAAATAATTATAGTCAGGAATATCTTTTTT
>NW_011967221.1:3309705-3327139 GCF_000949405.1 Vollenhovia emeryi
TTCAACTATATTTTTCTATCAGTGCACAAAGCAGGTTGTACGCCATAATGTAATCGAGATTCTGCGTCAGACGGAGTGCGTTTATTTCGTTAGTTTTTCTTTTTTCGAGGTTCTAGAGTACCGCAAAAATATCGTGCATTGCTTCCGTACATCTCGCCGCGCGTGTCAAAAAGGACGAAAAGGAGCGTCGGTGGGAAATCGAAAGAATGAAGTAAAAGTTTTCTTGACGAGCAATTCCCTTGGTAAATATGTACTCGTCGGTTTAAAACGCTCGAGACTCGACAAAACCCTCCGGGACCGGTGATAATTCTTTTCAAGATCGCGCCCGTGCTCCGAAAACACTCAGTCTCCGGTGCTTCGTACAAATTTTGTCGACGAACGCCGGCGATAGGGACAAATCGCTGCATAATGGCCGAAAGAAGTCGGTCGGAATATGGGTTTCGCGGATAAAAAAGGAGCTGGAGTCCGAGCATTTGGGAAGCCGGCGGTCGCCAAGAGGGTTGCTATAGCAACATGTTGGAAGAACCGATAAAATATTGTCCCGCGACGGAGGCGATGCCGAGGAAAGCAGCGGCGGAAAGCAACGGCGACGGCGATACCAAGACGTGAAAGGCTGGAGTAGATCAAGGCGCACCGAGAGACAGCGGCAGCGCGCGAAAGAACGAGGCAGTTATATATTTGTCAATCGATAGAAAATGCACATCTGAACCGATAGAAAAATATGTAGTATTTGAAACTATAATTGCATAGTAAAATAATTACAGTCAGGAATATCATTTTTATAGTAATTATTACTACAATATTAGTAATAGCAACCATATGGACACAGTGTTGCCAGCTATTTAAAAAATCTACTATAAAATATAAGCTTTTAACTGTTATTCTGTTAAAATATCCAGGCAACGAATAGTAAATTAGTTAATTATTTTTATATAGTAAATACAATCGCAATAATAGTAAATTTAACTACATTTCTATCGTCCACCTTACCAATCACGTGATAAAAGTGAAATGGTTCGAAATGTCCTCCTTGGAGGGACGCGCGGTAGAAAACTTTTTCGTAAGAAGAAAACTGCATAGGGTGTTATAAATACGGATAAGTTTATACACTCGTATAAGATTACTTATCTTTTCTTTGAAAGATGCTATCTTGTACTTTTCTTTAGGAGTGCAAAGTGATGTAACCAACGAACATAGTGAACGCAATGTATATTTTTTTCCTTTCTAAAAAAGAGATGTTACCAGCGCGAATGTCGTTAATATCGAACAGTTGAGGCCTCTTTTCAGCGATGCCAATTGGTTTTCTCAAAGCGCGGTGTGCTTCACTTCTCTTTTAGATTCATTGTGAATGAAGATTTGTAATTTAGAAATATACATTTGTATACATTAATTACCGAGGTAAAATCTCTAATCTTAGTAATTAGAATTTAAGTAACAACGATTTTTGTTTCAAAACGTTTTCTCGACTGAACAGAACGAATCGTTAATTTAATCAATACCGAGTCCGCAGAAAGATACACAAAACGTAGTAACAATCACGGAACAAAGTAATGTAAAATATTACAATAAGTACGGAATTTTCCATTACGTAGGCGGATCAACGAATTCTCAACGGTTTTTTGTTGTTTTTCACTCGGCGCGGTGACGTACGATGTTTTTGCGTACCATCATGTACCTGAAGGTCGCTGCGGTCTCACTCGCTCGCCGAACGTCGAGCCGGCAAGCAGTGGCGAGAGTCGCTCCGTGCGTCGTATTACTTTTGCGTTATTGGTTTCCAAGACTCGATCGCAATGGATATATGGATAAAATGCTATTGATTTGTACACCTTTATCAGTAACAAGTAACGTTCCTCAATTAATTATTAAAGTTTCTACAGCTTGTAATAAGAAACGAATTGCCTGTTGAGGCGACGGCTCTTTATCAACGTATATGTAGATATTTCGCGAGACTAACTCATCTAAAATACGAATGTAAACCGTGGTACTTTGTTGCGGTTACATCTCGTTTACGCACCGCGCTTTTAATTATCTATCGATTTCGTGTAATCTGTTCCATTTACGGGGAAAGAGGGAAATTTGCTCGCGTTTTATATCGTCAATTCAATAGTGATTTATCCATTATCCTATTCTTCCGAATCAAAAGTGCAAGTTGTTAGTTTGAGTAATTTGTATGATAGAAAGCTACACGATATTTGTTAATAATATTTCGTGCGTTTCGCGGTATTTCACATCGCGTATGGGAGTGACCGAAATTTCGGGCGATCGATGATTTTCGCGAGTGAGTGTTGTGTTAGTGCAACAAGGAAATCTGAGAGGAGGAGGAGGCCGAGGAGGCATCGGGCAACGGCGAAGAAATGGTGAGGTGAGTGTCTTACATTTCAATGTTATTTGTTACTTGTGCAAAATGAAGCATCTGTTCTGCGCTTTTATTTTATTTGTTCAAATGATTCGAACGAGGATTCGAATAAGTGTTAGAGAAAACCATACGTAGAAAATCTTGTGAGTTTATATTTAAAAGGAAGACTTTTTCTGCATTCTATATAATTATTTTAATAAATGCCTATTTAAAAAATATATAAAGTATATTTGATACGATAATTTCGATTTTACATAATTAGTCCATAATAATCGTATACATATTTGTATTTTTACAGTTGATCATATACAGTTAACGATGTACAACTCTGCTGTTGCGAATCGTCGTATCAGTGAGTGATAAATTACTTTTTATTTTAAATTGACGTTGCGCATACAATTACTTCTTTGCATGTATAGAAGTTCTTAAATATATGCAATGCCCAACTACAAAGTGCGCATTTTATCATTTCGAGTATAATAAAAAGCGGGGAATATAACTTGCAATATAAATACGATTATTACTATTCCGTATAGTCATTCGAAATTTCACTTGTGGTTGTTATTGCAATAGTTACAGTACGCCTTACCAAATTGAAAACTCGTTTTGGTTTATGACTAGGTATATCATAAGTTGCATGGATATTGTGTCCATGAGACCTATAATACGTTGTTAGGTCAATAATAATTTGTGTAGTCGGAAGAATTATAAAAATGTATTTGGCTCCTAAAATGACTATAAGAACGAGGGAGTTAGATATTTGTCTAGTCGATAGAAAATGCATCTTGATTCACTCCGGCAGTGAAGAACAGTAGAACGAAAATCAAAGCTCGATAGTTGCGCCACGATTATATTGGTCTTTTTTTATTTTATACATGCCTCGAATTGGTGAGACACCCGTCTAGAGTGCAGGAAAGTCCAGGTTCAAACCCTGGCCGCGGCAATATTTTTCGCAATAAATTTTCTGTAGTGAAACACTGGTCGGTTAATGTCGACTAAAAAGCTCGATTATTGTTTTTATTTAATTTTAATCTGGAATATGATGGTATTTGTCAGAGTACAACGAGGCAAATCCCTTCGAAGTGACTCGTTTTTAAATGCCTTGCGTCGAGAATGATTTGAATGTTGAAACCAAACTGTTTCAGCTATTAGTAGAAATTCAATTAGACATTGTATAATCTAATTGTGATTAACGGGAAATGGAATGCATAGTCTCGCGAATTCGCTGGCAATGTAAAAAGTGTCGAATATTCTGATGAAATGCAATCTGGAGTCGGCGGACGGGACGCGGGGCGGGAAGTGTTCACTCGGTATTATCAGTCACTGTGGATAAACTAATTTGTATCTGGTGATTATTTGGGTCAATGCAGGATAACTAAAAGCTTTTATCGCGCGGAGATAATGACGAATGGTAGAGCTCGCGCGGGGCGAATGTGACGCGTAATAACATTCGACGGTGTTTATGCAAGTGTAGAATATCTCGGGATATGGAATATCGCCGCCGATATTCTACGCAAACGTTTTGGTTTACGATGGAAATTTAATATCAGAACGATACAAAGCAGAGCACGCTGCAATAATATCTCGCGAATTCGTTTCTTCGCGCGGAATGCTCGTGTACCGAAATACATACAATTAAGCTTGAGGCGTTTCAAGCGAAAAGCTGTCTCTCGCTCTTTCTTTCGCGGATCAAAACGCAGAAAATAGCGAAATTGCAGACGAGCGATTTTAATTTCGTCCCATTGAAATCGGCCGTGTCTCCCACGAAATAAAACTTTTTCATTTCTTTGCGTCTACGTACGAAAACTTGTATTTACACTATGACCAATATCACAAGTTAATTTCATTTAGCTGTCACATTAAATAATGATTTTCCGAATTTGGAGTATTTACATACTTTTATTCGATGTAATTTTGAAAGTTTTTCCTTGGAACGTTAGTGAATTTTAAATAATGACGATTTTGTTCCAAACCAGCGCCGTAGTTATTAAATTGCACAGTAATTTTAAACCAATCTATAGGCGGTTTGTTTTTTGGAAAATAAAACGTTATTATGCGATGAAAATTTTGCGCATACGATATTTCCCCGTATCGGAAGCCAAATAATATTGCACGATAAACAACTTCACGGTCCGTTGCGTTTATTAATTACATCAATGCATCGTCACAAAGCGACAGATATTAATTATTCAGTTTGAGCATCGCGAATAATGAATTAAATGTTTTACTAAGATGTAAAATAACATTATTATAAAATAACAAAGGACTCTCGACAATAAACAGCTGAAAAATATTCCTTTGAACAACGACCGTGTAATAACGATTAATTAAGAGTAAATGAGAGACCGAAAATATATCAGCCCGAGTTTTGTTCAATTTCCATTCCCCGGAGGAAAAAAATATATCGCGCGTACCTCTTGATTCGTTTTATTTTTCAAAAAAATAAAATTGAAAGCTAGACGTTTATATCCGTATAAGCGGTAATTATCTGAACGTGAATTATTATCAACTTAATGCAACGAATGATTAGAAGTGTTTAATAATCGTAGTTAGATAATGTGTATGAAGAAAAAATTGTATAGGTAGGCAAATGCATTGCACTGTGTGAATATCTGCTTATGTATGCGAGAGAGAGAGAGAGAGAGAGAGAGAGAGGGGGGGGGGGGGGTAGGAAGAAGGGAAACAAATCAAGCGAACAAACTAGTGGTGGCAACGACCGGATATATTCGCTCGTTCGTTTTCCGTCTCTCTCTTCCTACCACACGCCTTTCTGATCATATGCATTGGCATATGGTCGTGTATTTTTTTTCAACAGTTTCATCTTCTTCCCAGCAGTCTCTCTCTCTCTCCCCTCTTCTTTCGGTCTCTCTTCTCTTCTTCTAAGATATGCGTGAACAGGCATGTGCATCGCGACGTGGCACGACGTCGACATATACGGCGAGAGGTGGAGGGGGAAGAGAAAGCCAATAACTATTATTTCAAGTCAGTTGTCATTGTCAACGATAAATCGATAAAAATCATGAAAACACGTGGAAAGCCGAGACAGCAATTTGCCGAGACGGAAATTATTCAAGCGCGCGCGCGAGTTGATTTATACGTCTTTCTTTCGCGAAGTACAATTTCAAATGAAAAAAAAATTTGCAAAAGTGAACGACAGAGGGAAAACGGTCGGCTGAAAATTTTCTACCGGGAAAGGCTTTATTTTGCAAAACTTTAAACATTTTGTTTGATGCGGAGCAACCATATCCGTACAATATCTTCGTTGTTCAACGACACGTAAACGAGTAAACTTTTGCACAACGGATCGAAAATTCGAGCACAATGGTTTCGCGTTAGTCACGTTGGGCGACTTCCATTCAGGGCTAACGAAACGAGGCAGCAGCAACAACAACGATAGGACGCTCGTAAAAAAAATCTTTTTTTCGCTGCCACAGAGTCGACGATTTCCGCGCCGTCCGCTCTTTAAATTCATCGCTCATTCATACCTATTTTATTCGACGGAACGAATCCGGGGCCCGCCAGCAGCTGGCGCGGTTCCAATTCAACTCTCTTATGTACCAGTCATGGCGATGATATCAGATGCATCGCAGACGCGGAATTAATTTCCGTGACAGAGTAAACGATATTCTATCTAGCCGCAAAAATGCATTCACCTTTAACAATGTATTACAGGCTTGAATATTTTAACGTCCGTCTTATTTAAAGTATTAAAAATAAACCCGCCTTCGAAACAATCGGCACCTATTGAAGCAAATTGATTTTCTACATTGATTTCAATAGTCGCTTGTAATTTATTTAAAAAGAAAACGACGACCAAAAAATGGATCTTAAATAATCATTTGGCTTCAGAAGAACACTTGGAAGCAACTGAAGTTCCACGAACACGCGGTTGCTAAATTTATTATCTTCCTTGCAAATGGAATGCCATGCATATTCCGCCCGTGCAAAGAGATCGCGCCGTAATATCTGTAACATCTGCTCTCTGTCGTTTGTCAGAATTGTGACAAGACAAAATGCGAGATAAGGCGTGCGCGGCACAATAGAAAAAGTGACACGCGAATACAAGTCGACTGTATATCCGTTGCCGTTTATAGATCTCGAAAAGTAAGTGTTACGTTTTATTCCCCCGCCCGGCTTCTCCTAGCTGTTAGCCGAGAGTGACATCAGATTCCCGCAGAACGAAACGAAACGAAAAGCCACGCGCATAGGATCAGCGATACAACCGGTGACTCGTTTTCCACGAAGGCGCGATTGTATACGTATCATCGTTCGCCGACCGTGTGCAAGCCCGCTCGGATAAAATTCTTAGGGCCGTGTCAGTTTTTAGGTGTCATCGCTACTAGAAACTGATCTGTCGGACGCACACACGCACACACGGACGAGCGCGTAGCATCTCGCTCGTGTAAATTGGCGATGTGTGTATAAGAGTTTCAGGTACAAATATTTAAATGAAACACGTGTTCAAATTCACGCTGCACATACAAAACAGATGCCCGTTCGTCTCCTACGGTCCCCACGCCTGTGGCAGTTCCCCTTAACCGCAGTCCGCTCTGCACTCGAGTGTATTACGTTTGATAGTGTGCGATGCGTTCAGTCTACCGGGTGTCGCGAAAAACCGGCGGACCGAGCCCGCGCGTCCTCGAGCTGTCGTTGCAAATTGGCGAGATGCGCGCACGTGTGACGCATGTCTCTTTTGTGCCCCGGTTTCTTCAAGCGCGTAGCAAGATGTGTAATAACGGGGCGACATCCGGAAAGTGGTTTTCGCAGAGCAAAATTGGCCACGCTCGGGATGCGCCGCGTTGTGAGAAATTCTTTAGGTTTTACGACTTCTCGATTCCTTGATTTTTCACTCGCTCGAAAATGTTTGCCAACCACTTCGGAGACGTAGCGATAAAAAAAAAAAACTTTCTCCCACCGTATATTGAGTCGTCCCATAAATAATGCTGTGTAAATGGCAGCTTGATTTATTATTTACCTCGAACCGAAAGAGACTTTTATCACCGGGGGAATGAAAATTTCAGATCAAAATGAGAAGACGTTGCAACAACGGTAGATGTATCTCGGATTAAAATTGAAATGTCAAATCTTTCGTTCTCTTACCAACCCCCCCCCCCTCTCCCCGCATTAATTATAACTCAATATGCACTACTATTATTCGTTTGTGATCGAATAGTCATGTTACAAGCGCTGAGAGGACGTTACCGGGAATGAAAGCTCGACAGCTACGGGGGACAAAGGACGACAGCTCTAATTAATTTCTCGACACACGACCAAATCTTAATTATATATAATATCCAACTTGTATGCGGCAGTCACCTCATTCTCGGATTTATTTTACGACGCGAGCGCGGAGACTGCGAAGCGAGTATCGATCTGGCCGGCGTTTAATGTCACTCGCAATGTTATTTCGTTTAAAATACGCGGCCGGTGGAACCTCGATATTTAGCATGACCCCGCTCATCATTTAACACCGGGCGATAAATCACTCCGGGGAGGAGGGGAGGGGGGGAGGGACAAAAGCCGCGGAAACGTCTCCACATAATTAATCAGCAAAAGACGCTCGATGTGTCATCGGGGATGAAAGATGTTGCGAATCGATCACGATCGGCGTGCGATTACAAAAGCAAGAGTAATGAGTTGTTGAGAACCCCCTTAATCGTTCCACGTTAAATCGTGGTTATTGAAGGAAGAAATGCTCTCGAAATCTTCCGCACAACCGCGTTTGGTTAATACACGCCGGGGAGGCAAACAGCTCGGGGCCTTAATTTTAGTAAATTTCCTTCTTCCACTCTGGGGGGAAAAAAAGACAGCGACCCATTTTGGGGCCCACAATCAGTGATCGAATTATTTGGATCGTTCGTAACTCTGCTCTGGGAAAAATTTTTACCGCTTTCTTTTTGTAGTTAAGCAACTTGACATTTCGATTAGTGTCTCTGAGGTGAAAATTATCTTTGCGCTACTGAATATCGACAGAATTAATGGAGAGAATTGACTGGTATTGCTTAAAAATCTTTTTTAAACTAAGTAAATAGATTCATTTAAAATTATTTTTGTACTGAAGTAAATATTTATTCTGTTTAAATAAAAAAATCAAAGTTCAAGTAAATCTGTGTACTATATTAAGTAAATTAATTTAAATCATTTCTACATTCGATGAAATATTTCATAAGATAGAGAATACCATTTATTAAATGAAATCATTATTTTTGTCAGATAAGAAATCCAATTTTCTTCGCTGTAAAACTTGTAATATCTTAGTAAGTATTTTATAGCATTAAAGTAAAATTTTATAAATATAAAATTATCTACTGTTTGATATTTAATAAATTTAATAAATATTTAAATTAAAGCAATGCATGTTTTAATTTGTTTATTATTTTTAAATTTAAGTTAATAAGCTATTAGGAGTCACCTGATGAATAATTTTCTTGAGTAAAGTAATATTGCTTTGGATTAAGATATTTATTTTATCAGTGTAGAATAGCTAATTGCGACTTTTAGTTACGAGGGGTAAAATTCGTAAAAGATAAGAGTTACGAAGAATCCAAATAATTCGATCGCTAATTGTGGGCCCCAAAATGGGTCGCTGTCCTTCTTTTCCCACAGCAGGGCCTAAGTGCCGCGCATTCGTGCCGCCCTTGGGCGGAAATGGCGAGCCGAAAGGTACACACGCGTGTACTTCAGGTCGACAAGCGTAAAACACTTACCGAAAGTTGGGAAAACAAATAGAAACCGTAAGTGCACATTTGTGTACCCGCGGACCCGGTAAATTTGAAACAAAAAGAAAATGGCGTTTTAAAACGACGGCGGTCACGGGTATTACCGTTTGTTTCCCCGGCGTGATTATGATGGATAGAGACGTTGAGCAAGAAACGGAATTCTCGTTAACGTGAATCGCGAAATTGTTAAGCGAGATTAGTTTGCGAGATGCCAACGCGAGTGCGCGAGCTGTGTTCCGGTTTACTTATCGCGAGAAATCGTGAATGGAGGCACGCCAAATTAAAGCCAGGCATCGTGGCTTTTAATTAGAAGCTTAAGAACGTGCGTCAAGATCGTGCGGCTTCCTCCGTAAATTTGCGCGGCGTACACGCGCGCGTGTACGTTACGCGCGCGGAAACTGTGTGCGTAATCCCAGTGGTTTTCAAGCCGCGCGCGAGTTCGGCTCCTTATTTCAACCCGGCAACGTTTAGCTTCCCCCGGGTTGGAAATGAGGTCAGAGAGTTTGCCGGTTTTCGCTGCATCTCGCGTACGGTATCCCGCGTATCTAATTATCGTCTCATTGTTATCTAAGTACCGTCTCATTGTCATCTAAGAATGTCCGATCGTTGACTTGAATTCTAACTTCGTAGCGGTCGTTCGATAAACTTTTTATTAAAAAACGGGACGGGGATGAAAAGCATTGCAAGGACCCTCCGTGAGCGACCCGGCTCGTGTGCATTAGACGCGGGAGATCCCGTGCGTTGTCGGGTAAAGCCAGGCCGTGAATCGTGCGAATCGATGGCGGACAAAACTGTAGCCAGCCGGGTTTGCCCGTGCGATGGTCGGCACGACAGCGTTCTAAACAGCGGCATTACCTACCGACGACCGAGCGGCATAGATCACGCCAAAGTGGATTACGAGCGATTAACTACTCAGGATGTATTTCCAGATAGCGATAGATTTCTCCGCGGAGAGCCAATAAAAGCGGCACGAGTCGTTTATTTCGGACGAGCGCGCTTCTGTTTGGATTTCATCGGGTACGGCGTGTATGCGCACTCGGCGAGTCGACCTCGATGGGATTTTTAAGAGTTAACAAAATGTTATCAATCATTGTTTCCGCGCAAATACGCGCGCGAATGCGTTTACAATCATCTAATTACGATATCGAGCTGCGCGAGGTATGGAAGCATTGAGCGCCATTAATATGGCACAAATCGTCGAGAAATCCGCGCTGGGTTCCGCTCGACGAGGCGATTTTGCGTAAAACAATGGGGCATTTTACTTTCCTACGGGGCGAACGCCGCTTAGCGCTCGATGAATTTCTCATGCGAGCGGTAAAAATGCGAGTCAATCGTGCGGCTCGATCCTGCATTTCTAAGCGGCTTTATACGGCGCTCGCCCGTTAAAACGCGCCGGTGATTAGCGACCGCGTGGCTATTAATTGGGCGAACTTGATTGCGCACGAGCCTATAGTTTCTGCGAATTTTTTTCGACTCGGGCGTTAAAAACAACAAGTGCTAATTCCGAGGGCATTTGAATGCATGCGCAGCTCTTTCATGCAGTTCTCATAGGTCCGGAACGAGGGGGAAACCCGCTGAGGGCATTGTGGTGTAGAGATTTGCGGTATTACTGGGCATCACCAGGCATTAGTTTGGGCATTAGGCCTTGCTGGGACCTTATAAAGAGAAAATAAGATAAAATAATATAAAACAAGATAAATAAGATAAAGTAATGCGCACTGGGCATTAGTGTACAAGATTTTGGTCAGCGGTTCCCCTCTCGGTCTGGAATTAACGATATCGCTGATATTAACTTTTCAAGATTGTGCAGATTGCGACGTGCAGAGTGTCAAAAACAAGCGCGCGGGATTCGGAGGGCGTTAAACTGAGGAAACAGATGATAAACCGATATAGATTGAAGAAGGTGGCCTTGAGAGGCAATCGGAGATAAAAGCTGGTTTTGGTCTGTTATCTATTCATTTGAATGTCCAGACGGCCTCATCTCTACAATGTGCTCTCTGCTAGAAACTAGGAAAACATTATTTTGCACAAGTAAATCCAAACGTTTATAAAACGTGTCGACAATGCTCGTTTGTGCAATGTGTAATATAAAAAGGTAGAAAGAGACGCCAAGCGCAATCCAATCAAGACTTATAGAATTTAATTATTTGGATAGATTTTGTTAGAAAAAAAAAACATTTTCTCTTCTCTACAAAAGTATTGATATCATCAAATTGTGCCAACTAGAATGAATATTTATAAAAACTAGATGCTTTATTACTTTTTACATTAAAATCTAAGCAATCGAGCACAAGATTTTACCGGAAAAAATTAAGGAAATAATATTGTTTAAAAAATATGTCGACAATGCACGACTGTGCAATGTATAATATATAATTTATCAAACTTGCGCGAATTTCTTAAACGTATTCATTGGCTGTGAAACAGAATCTTTCTAGACGCAACGCGCGCATTGCAGATCAGGCCTGAAAGATATTCCGAGTGTCTGTGATTTCTAACGCGACTCTTCGCGTTTCACAGACCCGCGCGTCAGAAACCTGGCATCGGCGAGCCGAACTTCCAAGCAAAAAAACACAATTCCTATATTTATCTTCAAGCCGTAAGTGTTCTCGGAACACTACGAAGCATCCGGTTTAGCTTCTTCCTTCCACGTGGCGACTATCGCGGAGGCTTATCGTCGCGATAAATCTACGGCCGTCCATCGCGCGGACACGCCGCGGTGCCTTCGTAATTAATAATTTACCGAACGGCCCTCGAGTTTCGATTATGCGAAAATTCATCCGCATGGAGACAGCCGCTTTCTTCCAGACGAGCAAAGGTAATTCGGCAGCTCGGCAAAATCCCCGGAACAAGCGTTGGACGGCGAAAAAAAAATCAGATCCGTCTGGATTTATTTCCCGGCGTCATACACGCGATATTTGAGGACGCCGCGCGAACGGCGGGTGCGATTTATCGCGTCACGCGTGACGAAGCGTGCGGCCATATCGCGGATAAATCCCGAATTTTGCCCATCATTTAACTTTCGCGGCCGCGCACAGCGCAATTAGTCGCGCGAGATCATTATTCACCGTACTACACTTCTTCTGACGCAGTCGCTACGTTAGAGAATAATAATTGAGCCTTCGACTTAATTTCGTGCAACAAAAAGATATTACGTACTTATAGTTTTGCCTCACTCGGCACGTTCCTTGGTCAACGTGCAAATGGATGGCCGTGACCCCGGCGTGATTAATCAACTAAAAGCCACCAGTATCCATCGCGGATATCGGGTCGCGGCGTAAGGTTCCGAATTAAGACTTTTCAATTGCGCGCAGCTTTTTTTGTGGGGAACGGAAGTCACGTTTTATTTTTTAAAAACCTTTATTTTTACAAAGCCACTCAGCTGATCGCTTCGGACTGCCGTGTCTTCGCGGCGCCCCTTAGGTTCTCGGTATTTAAATTCCGACATGGCAGCTGCGGCAAAATACTCGGCAAATTCTTTTTAAATTCCGCAGGTGTCGTTATAAAGCGAATCAATATTGTGGAGAATATAAACTCTTTGGAACTACGTAAAACTTTTCTCTCTCTCTCTCTCTCTCTCTCTCTCTCTTTCTTTCTCTCTTTCCTTTTTCCTCGCTTTGTTTTATTTATGTTTCGGAAGATTTAATAATAAACAACCGTATTATACTGCATCACTAATACAATAATTATTATAAGATCGAGACTACGTGTATCAAATGATTAAACATGAGACCGAGAAAAATTGCGAACGGCTAATAAATACGAGCGCGGAAGCGAACTTTGATCTCGCGCGCTCATGCATTATCCATCAAATCCGCACAGCCAGCGTAATAGCAAAATCACCAGATATCTCGACGGCAATATTTCCCGGTGACTTTCCTCGGATCTCTCGAGTAGTAGTACTTAAAAATAAATGGCAAAATCGACGTTGGGAGGAGGAGGAGGAGGAGGAGGGGGGGGGGAGGGGATTTTGGCGCATGCAATCAGATTTACGTATAGCTATTTGTGTTAGTCGCCTTTCTTCTCGTCATTGTGTATGCGTCACGCTGCGTCAGGCGCCAATTCCGATAAATAAATATATTGGAGCGCAGCTATCCCTCCTCATCCGAGATATCTCGTCTTCTTGGAAACATCGTATTATTTTAATCTTCGTAATAATACTTGAAAATCGAGTTTGAATCTATACGAAGGAAAAGTAATACGCGACGTAGACGGGAATCTCGATAAAATGTTCCCCGTATATTAAATTCAATATCTGTCGTGTGGAAAATCCATAAAATTCTACAATTTTAGTTAAACTTCGAATATAACCGTATAAATAATAGAATTATTGAAGGAGGAAGGGCCCCGACGATTGTGGAAGCGAAGAAACGCGTAGATAATGGAAAAGAGATAAACCGCCGCAATTCGTGCGTGCGCGCGTGCGTGCACCGAAACCCGTTTAAGTGTGTGCACGATAATTGGCATATGAATCATGCTCTTGAGTGCATGAGCCACGTCCGTTGCGCGGCCACAGGCACACACGTGTGCCACGTGTGCGTCGGTAGTTCAAATTGCGCGATGGCGAGGTGAGGGGGGGGGGGATTGCTGTTGCTATTGCTTATTATGCATACAATGCAAAATAATTATTACCACGGAGTGGGGCACGAGGCGAGCGCTCCGGGTGGCCCCTGGTAGCTAAAAGCACGTTCTGAATTTTATTAGAACATGTAAACGTCAGGGGAGATGAAAGTTTCATCGTGAAAACTACATAAAATCCCGGGTTAGCTTTAAAATCACCGATCGATAACAATTCAATTCCCGTCTAAATTCAATGGGCGGGTAATGTAATATTCGAGAATCACTGATTTGTCGCCGCTAGAAATCCCCTGCTATCAGATCTGATGCCCGGATTTAATTTTCTACAACTAAATATAATAAGTGACTTACAGAACGTCAGATATTAATACGGGAATCGTATCTGCAATGAGTACAGTGATAAAAACAATAATTTAATCCAAAAGAATATTACTTTACTCAAGCAAATTATTCATTAGGTGACTCCTAATGGCTTATTAACTTAAATTTAAAAAATAATGAACAAATTAAAACATGCATTGCTTTAATTTAAGTATTTATTACATATCAAACAGTAGATAATTCTTTATTTAAAAAATTTTTCTTTAATTCTATAAAATGTTTACTATAAGATATAAGTTTTACAGCGAAGAAAATTGGATTTCTTATTTGACAAAAACAATGATTTCATTTAATAAATAGCATTCTCTATCTCATGAAATCTTTAGTTGAATGTAGAAAATGTAATGATTTAAATTAATGTACTTAATATAATACACAGATTTACTTGAAATTTGATATTTTTATTTAAATAGAATAAATATTTATTTCAGTAAAAAAATAATTTCAAGTAAATCTATTTATTTAGTTTAAAAAATTTGTTTTGTCAGTGTACGTTTGTAAAGAACGTGAGGAGCATGAAGATACGACAAAAACAATATAATTATACTACAATTAATATATATTTCCAATCGCTTGGAGCTTACTACATTTTACAAGTTTCGAAATAGTTTCAGCGGCGTTCATTTTCCAATTTAGCAGTTAGAGCCCGTACAAAGTAATATTCGCTTAAAAGATAACGTAGCAAAGTGTTCGGCCTCGGAAAAAAATTGGAGGAGCAACACGCGCCACGTCGACGGGCGCGTAATTAACAGTTTATTCAACTATCCGTTCTGCGGATAAACGCGTAGATTTTCCCGCGGGCGCGTCTCGATTCGGTTAAAAATGAAATTCCACAGGTGTGGGCGAACGGCCGCAGGTAATACCGAGCGTGACGGATAACAATGCGATATACATTTCAATGGCTCCTTAACGATCTGCATAGCCGCCCGCAAACCTGTTTATCGAGTTATCTCTAAGCGCTCGCGCAACAGCACTCGCGATGCTATCTGTACTTCTGCGAGTATATTGAGAGATTTTAATCGTTCGACGGGACAGCTTATTAGCGATTGTCATTACCGCGGAGTGTATCGCGTGTTTCACGCGTGCACCGTGAATTTGTCAGGCTTGTCCGCGCGGAGCACGAATTCGCTTACCCGGCGCGAAACACACTCTCGCTAATTGACGATAGTAAAGACTACACTGATAGAAACGTATGTATTATAGTATTTGAAACTATAGTTGCATAGTAAAACAATTATAGTCAGGAATATCGTTTTTATAGAAATTATTACTATAATATTAGTAATAGCAACCACCTAGACACAGCGATGCCAACTGTTTAATAGTTACGGTTAACTACACAACAATCTATTTTTAGTTCACCATGACTATTTCATATGGTTGTGCTAATTTATGTCCTAGCGATAATGACTATAAAATTTTGTTCGCTCTGCTATATTTTGCATGTTTGATCAAACTAGAAAAATATGTTTGGAGCCAAAATTCACTATAAAATATAGTGAGATTATTAGTAGATAGTTAGTCAAACCATTTCTTTTCTATCAGTGTACACTGATAGAAAAATATGTAGTATTTGAAACTATAATTGCTATATTGATGCTATAGTAAATTAACTATAGTCATGAATATCATTTTTATAGTATTTATTATTATAATAGCAACCATGTAGACACAGTGATGTCAACTATTTAAAAAATCTACTATAAAATGTAAGCTTTTAACTATTATTCTGTTAAAATATCCAGGCAACGAATAGTAAATTACTTAATTATTTTTATGCAGTAAATACAATCGCAATAATAGTAAATTTAGCTACATTGCTATCGTCCACCTTACCAATCACGTGGTAAACAAAAGTGAAATGGTTCGAAATGTCCTCCCTAGAGGGACGCGCGGTATAAAACTTTTTCGTAAGAAGAAAACCGTATAGGGTGTTATAAATACGGATAAGTTTATACACTCGTATAAGATTACTTAGCTTTTCTTTGAAAGATACTTTCTTGTACTTTTCTTTAGGAGTGTAAAGTGATGTAACCGTAAAATAAACATAGTGAAGGCGATGGATGTATAATACTATAATAAAAAGCGGGGAATATTACTTCCGCTATAAATACGATTTATTACTATTGTATACTGTTGTGCAGTGGTCACTATTTCGTATGCTTTATCGTACTTTTCACTGTGGTTCAGGTAACTTTATTTCATAGTACGGTTAACTGCGCAAAAGTCTATTTTTAGTTCACCATAACTATTCCATATGGTTGTGCTAATTTATGTCACAGTGATAATGACTATAAAATAGTGTTGGCGCTGCTATATTTTGCACGTTTGATAAAATATGCATGGAGCCAAAATTCACTACAAAATATAGCGAGACTAGTTGTTCTAACCATGTTTTTCCTATCAGTGTAGGATTATCAGTAAGGCGGGGAGCAAAGAAATCCCCGGGGCGATTTACTGCAATATGCATTCAGCACGCGATCCGCTTTTACCATTTGTTATTTATTCCCCGTATTGTCGTATCAATGCTCTCCTCGCTGTGCCATAATTTGACCGGCGCGGCGCGGCGCGGCGCGGCGGCACCGCGCGAGAACATTCAACGCGCCGAGGTGCGGTGAGCACGCGCTACTAACAAAAAAAAATATTACGCGATATTTAACGGAGAACAAACAACGCTGTCTATCAATAATATTGCGTAAACATAAATGCGGCGATCCTTTTTTACAGCGCCGCGCAATTTTACGCTCGTCCGCACGGACGGACAAATATTGGGTGTGCCGAGACTATTATTACTTGTTTTATTAACCGTGCAAAACGGGTTTCTGGCCACGACGTAGCCGTGTATGTATCGATGCGCGCGTAATACGGCCGGCACGCCGGCTTCGATCGGCATATCGCGCGTACACACTTTCGCGCTCGCACTTGCGCGCGTCGCGTCGCGCCGCGCCGCGCCGCGCCGCGCTGCGCTGTGGCCGATGACGCGCATCTGTATGCATATGTCAAACACAGGGACAGAGAAACGGACGGTAAATCGCTTTTACGAGCACGGCCGAACCGATCCGTCCCCTTTGTCGTACACTCCGCGATCCCCCGAACCCGCGGACGTGTCATTTACCGAAAATGTAATCGGCGCCGCGGCGCGGCGCGATTGATCGCGCGGGACGTACGATAAGGGGGCGACATTCTTTCTTTTTTTTTTTTCGTAAGCTCACACAATCGGATTCATTAGACGGGGACCTCGGGGAGGAGGAGGAGGGTCGCGGAGCGCGTGCCCCCGCGTAAAAATAAATTGGATAAACATCCCAGGCCGCTTCTGCCGACGGGCGGATAAACGCCAAAAATAATTTCGGGAGAGAAGCTCCTCCCGGCGGCGAATCGATGATTTTCCCGAAACATGATT
>NW_011967221.1:3327297-3333146 GCF_000949405.1 Vollenhovia emeryi
CCCCCCCCCCCTCCCCGCGTCGTTAAATCAGTCTGTAATTCGATTTCCCATCCCCTCTCGCGCGCCGCCACGTCGCTGTTTACACGCATACCTGTATGGTTCTTTTTTTTTCAGAGCGTAGTATTGCCGGAGCGTTTCTATCTTCGTTTTTTTTTGCCGATATCGCGTTTACTGGCTTTATATCAGAATGTAATAAAGCTAGCTCGAGCGCCACACCTATCAATTTCCCGGAGTATCGTGGTCGAGCAGAGTAGTATGTGCCTCGTGCAACCCGTGTCCTTTCGCGCGTGCGAATAACAGCGACGGAGAGTTTGAGAAACTGTATGCACACAATGTCAGATTACAAATTTCATATTATCAATTCGCGCTCGCCGCCGCTGATGCGGTAGTCTCGGGAGGGACTCTTTCCTTTTTGCCCCCCCTCCCGGGAATATTATTGTTGGAACTTTGGTGAAGAAGCGACTCTTTCCTCTCCGCCCCCCGAACTCTTTCTCCCTCCTTCGAAACGGTTATTTTCACCGTAAGTGCACGGTCGTAGGAGATAAATTCGCGGAATTTCAAAGCGGGTACTCTTTTATTCGTTGAAAAGCAATATGAACCCCGCGCCGGATTTAATATTGCAATAACGTCCACTCGAGTCGCAATCGAAAGCTACGTCACCGCCACTCCGCACCGGCAACATTTACGCCCTGATTAGGAATAGTTGTTTGCTCCCCAATAGGTAAACTGCCAACGTTGGAAGTAATTATTCGCCCACCGTTCATTTGGAAATAATCAAAATGGGGACTCGGCGGTGTGGATTAATGCGTTTACTCAAACACGGGCCGCGCACTCCCATTGCGCTAACGCGACGTAATTACGCGCGTAACCGGCAAATATACGTATACGACGGGTATTAAATAAGCTCTTCGGGTCCTCCAGGAAGAGAGTTGTTCGGCGCGAAAACCTAAAAGCCGCGGAATGAAAATATATTATGTAAAGCGCGCTTGTGTGTCGCGCGCATCGCGCCGACACGCGACGGTACACGCGGTTGGACGCTTTTTCGGCGCGGCGATTAATCAACCGTACGAGAGGTCGCGCTCGCCGCGCGCTACGACAATAAAGCAGCGGCCTGACAATGAAAAAGAAACCTGTTCCTCTCCGCCTCGCGACGTTATCTTCGCGCTCTTAAGCGTTACGCGCGGAGTTCCTTGCGACGCTTTATCGGAAACTCGCACGCGCGGCTCGTGCCTCCACCTACCCCTCCCCTTCCCCGCGGAAAATTCAGGAGCCGGGCATACGCGTGATAAACGCGCGATTTAAAAGTCGATTTCGAAACGACTCGGTGTTAAAAGTCGGATGCTTAACGACGCTTCGGCCTTTGCCATCGAATATCCCTGGCATGGATATTGTTTTAATACGAACCGATATGCAATCTCATTAAGGTAACGATTTCGCCGAGGGCCCTCCACGAGCGCGTGGGTTATTATCGCAACATTTATCGCCGTGCAAATATCGGCGCTGCGCGAAAATTGAATAAATTTATTCCTGGCGAAGTTCTAACGGTATCGATTCGAGGCGGGTAACGATCGACTCATTTATTTCTGTGTCTCGGAACGCCACGCGATAGTTCGGCATATAATATTTCTAAGTTCTTCGACCGAGGAGAAACCGTGGGGGAAACCGCTGACCAAAATGCTGCATACCAATGCCCACTAAAGCCCAGTGGGCATCACTTCATCTTATTAGCTTATTAATCTTGAAATGAAAGACTTGAAAATTTACTGAAATGGCATAGATTCGAGCTTCGATAAATTTGAGGTATTAATAAATGAGACCGTCGAATCGGAATATATCTGGCATGAAGAAGTACAATTACGATCTGACAAGTCGAATTACTGATCGCGCGACTGTACGAATTAGTTGAACTGCTAACCATTATATCCGACAACTAATCGATTGGGCGCAGTCGCTTTGTTGTAACAAGATTGAACGAATCGTTAGAATTAATTTCGGTTGACAAACCATCTGTGTTTCGCTATCGTCGCGCCGCGCCTGTCTGTGCCTTTTATTTCACCGGTGACGTTGACACCCGACTATGTGGATCGATGCAAAAAAACGTCGATACGGAAGTGAAGACATCGCAGGTTGCGCCAACGATGATTAAAGGCATAATTACATGTTGCTGGTAATAATTAACAGAGTATCAATGTCACGGTGACGCGATTAACGTGGCGTATATTTGTCTCTATAATTACTATTAAAAAAAAACAGCGAGATTCTATTTACAGCAGACTTTGTACTGTTTCCTCGTATTAAAGTTAATTAGAATTCGATTTTTCCAACATTTAAATACAAACCGAATTTATTCTCACATAAATCAATCTTTTATCGCGTAATGTATTTCCGAGGGGGAAACCGCTGACCCAAATCTTGTACACCAATGCCCACTGATGCCCAGTGAGCATTACGTTATCTTATTGTCTTATTTTATCTTACTTACCTTGTTTTATCTTATTTTATCTTTATAATGCCCCAGCAAGGTCTAATGCCCAAAAAATGCCTAGTAATGCCCAGTAATGCCGCAAATCAGTACACCACAATACACTCAGCGGTTCCCCCCCTCGTCTATTTCGTTATATGCCAACGGAGAAATATATTCGAAGGAGGAATAAATGTAAGGCTTTAAATTATCGCGACGGATGAACGTCACGTTTGTCCGAGAGAGTTCGCTGGTCAATCGGAATTATTAGCGTGCGCCGTCTAATCGATCTGACGCGGTAAAAAATCGCGATCCCGGCAATGTAACGCGCGATATCTTTTCTTTATCGCCGCATCTATATTTTTGTCAAACTGACGTCGCCGCGAACCAGCTTAATTTCGATTCGCGTGAACGCACGCGTACACACGCGCCGGTGCACCCTCCACCCGATCGTCATTCCGCTTTACTACACCCCCGGTCGACAATTTCCCAGCCCGGCCTGAGTCTTGTACGCGTCATCGGAAACGCGCGTTCCCGCCTACCATCGCGAAACTATTGGCCGCTCATAATATTTGTCTCTCTCCGAAAAGGCGCCCCCTTCGATTTGTCACGTGTCAAATTTTTTCTCGCCGCTGCACGAAGGGCTGCGATTCGCGCGGACCGCAAAATCTCGCGATTACGACAACTCGCGGGGACGTAAACGCGAGCAGATCGCGCGAGATCTAATAGTACCTGCGCTAAAGGCGGACAGCATCGATTTGTCGTAAAGCCTGACTGAAATTATCCGCGCCAACTATTCAGGGAACGACACCTCGGTACATAATAGACAGTCCAGTATCTAAATAATGCGATCGATATCGAAAATAGAAATTCCAAGTTTATCTTAAACTTGCATTTTATCGTTAGACCGGCGCGTCGCTTGAATTATCGCGTTTACTTTTTTTTCTCCCCGTGTAAAAGTTTCTCCTTTCACTTCTTTTGGGCCGAAACTCGACAACGTGTTTCACGGCGGATAGCTACTCGCGATCGGACGGAGAGAAGTCATCGAGATCATCGAGCGATTGCTGTTCATGTCCGACACGTTGCGGGGATGCGTATCCCCGTGCCTGATGCATTGCCTCGATACAGTAAATTAATGTTGCAACACGTCAATCGTCGGCACGAAAGAGGGGGGGGGGGCGGTACGCGAAATTCAAATTTTAATTAAGGGTCACGGAGCCAACGACCGAGATGTGCGGTATTTTTAGGGATGCCGTTTTCGCATTGTTCTCGCGTGTGCGCTTCCGCTTCCATGGAATCGAGTCGTTCCGTTTCGTACGACTGCCTTACAACTGTTTCTTTTTTATTCGGGGAGATTTATCGAAAATAACGACGTTTGCCTCGCGGCTGCACGTCGACGCGCTAAATTCAATTGATTCGTGCAAAATACCGGCGACTTTATTATTCACGATCGTCCCGTACCTTATGTATCTCTCGTTTCCATTACGCGAATCTCAATGTACATATAAATATTTATCAAGAAATGCTTTTATTAAAATACACCCCGGATATCGGGTACTGAAACGCCCCGGCTACATTGCACGTTCGCGAACGCCGGGATATTCGACGCATAAAAAAAATACATTACGTTAATTGGATAAATTAATAATCGATGTGTTATATTAGAATTTGTAATTTATAAAAAATCGATAATGCTGTCGCGGAAAATACGAAGCGCGCGGCCGAGTATGTATATATACATATAAAACTCCTTTAAACCTACCATCTCTACGATACACTCGCGCGTTACGAGATATTGACGTAATGCTGGCGGCTGGAAGGAGAAGCGAGAAGGAGATACCGAAGGGACGTCGACAAGCGTGATACCTGCTTTATCGAGGCTTTTGATGTAACAATAGCAATTATTGGTGCACGGGGGGGGGCGCGTATAAAAATCAATAATCGCGCTAATTTAACAATCAACGATTACAAACGAACGCGTTAGGCTTATCACAGCTCGACACATGTTCGGCTTTCTCTTTCTCTCTTTCTGGCGTTGAAATTAATAAGCACTTCCGGTACACATAAATCTACGACCATGTGTGTAACATGTTACTACTGCATGTACGCGGATCATCATTTACTGCAGTCAAGTTTCTGCGCGAATTCAAAACAAGTCACATCCATTACGCCCCGAGAACGAGGCGCGCCTCATTTATTTATCGAGTTTAAAACCTACGAGTTACTTGCTGGCGCATCACGCGGCATACAGAATCATGTATGTTACAGATGAATGAAATATATTAAAACCGATACGACTGCGCGGCGATTGCGAGCGAACGAGCGAGCGTAATAATCATGCGTGTGCGCTCGTAAAATACACGACTCGACGACAGTCGGGTTTTAATGCCATTGCCACTTAATTATTCGTTAATGCACGGGCGCACAATCCGCTGGTAAATGATAAATAATTTTATTTTGTATTAAAGCGCAAACACAAGAACTGAATTCGGGCGCGACGGCTACGAAAAAGCATAGAGTTAATTTTTAACAAGTCACAACGTTGCAGCAATTTAATTTCCGTCCTAATCGCTAAAACACGTAATGTTGAGTATTTGAGTTTCAAGCAAATATTGCCTCGCGATTGTATTTACGCTGATATAATTGCGACACGGCTCCCCAGTGCAACTTTAGCGAAGCATTTAGCGACAACATTCGTCGCTCCGCGTTAAAACCACGCCCGTATTGTCATACTTAATAATATCACGCAGTTTCGATGCCGCTCGATCACTCGTTAATAATAGACAGAACGGCGAGATGGGCGAGGCCGCGCGGCGCGTACGCAATTTCTAGTGTAACTCGCGATATACTAATTATACCGCGGCGACGGAAGTCGCGATGAAATTTAATCGAGCTGTACGGCAGCCCGCGCGCAATCTCACGTGTAATCCGTCGCGGCCGGATAATCCGTCCGATACAGAGATTCGTTCTCCGCGATGCATTTTTCCCCCGGCCGCGGCCGGTTGCATCACGACGCCGCGGTAATCCCTCGAGCAGCCGCTTTTTCGTGTTATCGTTACGCGCGCGTCCATTTCGTTCATAATTTATAATGCGACGCGCGATAAAGCGACGCGTTTAGCTGGCGTTACGTTTCTCAAGCAATCGCGGGGACGAGTGACGCGGCCGACGGGTAAACCGCCGAGGGCATTGTGGTGTACAGATTTCCGGCATTACTGGGCATTAGTTTGGGCATTAGGCCTTGTTGAGGCATTATGAAGATAAAATACATAAGATAAAAGAAGATAATAGGCTAAAGTAATGCCCACTGGGGCATTAGTGGGCATTGGTGTACAAGATTTTGGTCAGCGGTTTCCCCCTCGCCTCGAGCCTTCAAGAAAAGGGTCATACA
>NW_011967221.1:3333197-3335056 GCF_000949405.1 Vollenhovia emeryi
TTTTTTACTGTGTACGTGAGTTAAATCGCCGAGGACATTGTGATGTACAGATTTGCGGCATTACTGGGCATTACTAGGTATTTTTGGGGCATTTTAAAGATAAAGTAAGATAAAACAAGATTAATAAGATAATAAGATGAAGTGATGCCCACTGGGCATCAGTGGGCATTGGTGTACAAGATTTTGGTCAGCGGTTTCCCCCTCGCCTCGAACCTTCAAGAAAAGGGTCAAACGTGAGTTAAACCGCCGAGGACATTGTGATGTACAGATTTGCGGTATTACTGGGCATTACTAGGTATTTTTGGGGCATTAGTTGTGGGGCATTTTAAAAATAAAGTAAGATAAAACAAGATTAATAAGATAATAAGATGAAGTGATGCCCACTGGGCATCAGTGGGCATTGGTGTACAAGATTTTGGTCAGCGGTTTCCCCCTCGCCTCGAACCTTCAAGAAAAGGGTCAGACGAGAGTTAAACCGCTGAGGATATTGTGACGTACCGATTTGCGGCATTACTAGGCATTACTAGGCATTTTTGGGGCATTATAAAGATAAAATAAGATAATAGGATAAAATAATGCCCACTGGGGGGGGGGGGGCATTAGTGGGCATAGGTGTACAAGATTTGGGTCAGCGGTTTCCTCCTCGGGCGCGGCGAGCGCGGAGGGAACCGATTCGCGACCGATTATCGCCGTTAACTCGACCGTTTAGAAGAGGCGGAGAAGGGGGGAGGCTTCTCAAAGTTGACGTTTTGAATAGCGTAATTTTTAATTTCAGCAATATTCACGCGCCGCACGTCGGGCGATAAAATAGAAAATAATATGCTAGCGCATAGTCACGACGGGACCCGTCCTTTACCGGCTCGTAATCGAGCGTGCGAGATTCAGAGAAAGGCGCGTCGCAAATATAGAAATATTACAACACGTCGGGCTTGCTCGTTTACTTGTCTGTCGAGGGATAACAGCTTGAAGAAATTGTTCGCTACATGAAGATACATGTAAATGCGAGGAGCAGCTAGGCTAAGATTTATGATCCGCGTCAGTTTATAAAACGCATCCTCGCCGCGTGCAATTTAACGCGAACGGGGGAGAAGATCGGATCCTTCGATTACTTCTGCGTTTTGCGAAACGGATTATATATCGTTCTGCAACGTTACAGTTAGCTGATTATAAGCTCGGGAGGCAAACGCGCTGAAAATATTACAAAAATGTTATCGTGCAGTTAATTGCAAATGCTGCCCGATCGCGGCTATAATTGCCGTTTCGAATTCCTTTTTTCCCCCCCTTTTTTTGTACGCGCGCGAGAAAGCAGTGCGTTAGAATATAATACCGAATATTCAGATTGGTATGCCGCAACATATTTCCAGCTCCGGTTAATTTTATTTTAATCCCGCGCTGCACCGCGGAGTGATTTATTCTGGCACGTCCGTATCCCGCAATAGCATACGAAAATAATGATATTCGACGCGTTTATCGCTCTTATCGTGCCGGTCGGATTTTATCTCGCGCGGGAGCACTCCGCGTATTATTAAATCGTACAGTAACGTTCGAGTACGTCGAGAGTAGTTTCGTCTGCATATAACACTTGCAAGACTTAATGCATTCGTAAAGTTGTGCAACTATCCTGAGAAACGCGAGTGCCGTTTGAGCAACGAGTGAGATGTTAGTATAAATAATGTCATGGCGCGGCGAAAAACGCTGATAGCGATAGCGATTGTAAACGTTGTTTAGACATGACGCATTACGACGCTGTTCAATATTCCGTAGGCAATCTAATGTGTCTTTCAACAGGATGCGCTTGTAAAAGCATTCAATTGTTTTTCAACATTTGTTATTTCAAAATCATAATAAAGAAAAAGCGA
>NW_011967221.1:3335260-3340971 GCF_000949405.1 Vollenhovia emeryi
TTCTTTGAGTATTATTTCATATTGGGTTAAATTTGGAGCTGATCGACTTAATGGATGCTCCTAAATACGCCACTACTTAGATTGGCAAACGTGCAGATGCGACCAAATATCACCATCGGCAACTTGGCTTTTGCGAGACAGCATTTGCGTGAAACAAACGCATCAAACGTACGACATCAAACGTATGACCGATAAAGCCGCGCGCTGTGCACACAATCGAATACAATCGGACGCGTATCTGCCGCGACAACGGCGCGACATCGATTTCGCTTCTCGATAGAATGTTATTTATTTACGTTATCCTATTTGTTAACGCCATCGTCTTAAAGATGCCCTAAGAATTTTTCACGATAGCGAGTACACGTATCCTGCCGATTCCGCTCGCGAAAGAGATGGAAACCACCGATTAACAACCGTTACGAGGAAGCGGATCGATTGACGAGCGTATAATAGTAAGGCGTTAAAATTCAATTTTCAGAAAGCGTGGCGAAGAATTCTCTTCCCGCGATATAAATAAATAATAGCCTTCAATAAATATGATGGCTTTCCAACGTTTTACGCAGCTTTCATGTCTATTTCAAATAACCTATCCAAATGTTCACGTCGCTTAATCATTTGTTAGTTGAATCATCAGCTTTATCTGATAACAACAGATTACATTATTATCTCCGATGATATATTTCGTTGAAAACGAAAAATATTTGTATCAGCAGAGGCGCAATCTGCGTCCCAGAATCTACGATGGCAATTATGCTGGTGCGCGCACTCGATGGCAGGTCCATCGATTAGGCCGGTGACACTTAGGAAAATGAAGAGCCGCTTCGAAATGCGACTTCGTTAAGTTTGCACGACGTTTGGTTCGCTTACGCGCGATTACCGCGGCCGCATGCGGAAAACGCTGACTCGACGTCAATCGATATCGAGACAATGTCGAAGCGAAATTAACGATGGGATAACCAGCTGGGAGAAGTTGCAGGAGACAACGATGAGCAATGAGAGAAGAGGGAGAAGATGTCTCGAGGAATACCTCTGTTTGATCAGATGCAAATATATCGATCGTAAAAACAGATGCAAATTTGTGACATCGGGACAGAACGGAAAATGAGAGAGAGGGGGGGGGGGATGAGAAAAGATCACTACAACAAGGATGGTAATGAACCACGGGCAAAGAAAAACCCGATAAAGCTGAGTTTCCATCCTTATCAACTCTTCTTCTACCGGCGCACTGCCCTCATCTAAACCCTTCGTAAACCCTCCGCGTTTCTTCTCTTTCTGGCCAACCGACTGCAATCTCTTTGCATCTCTCGCGACCTCCTCCTCTCCCTTCTCGCCAGCTTTCTCGCGTCCTTTAGTGCCTTCACTTTCATCTTGTCCCTTTTCACGCCAATTTTCCTTTAGATTTTTTTCACGGGAATTTCTGTGCCCTGCCGCTTAATTTCACGCTATAAATTAATAAGGGCCGCGAATAAAGAGTGAATGGGAATAAGCGTGACTTATAAATTAGCCGCTTAGCGAGGGATTAACGAAGCCAAATTCGCAATGAACAATGAACTCGCTGGGAGACAAATCGATAACAGCAGCCGAAGAGCGTCAATTTTTATTATGCCTTGTCAATAATTTAATACGGCATTCTAAATAAAATGAAAATCCCGCACGATCATTATTTATCTTCGTATAGATTTTATATATAACATAAAAAATAACATCTCTCATAAAATATAGTTATCTCATCATTCAACGCGCGTTGGGAGTTATTTATATTAATTGTATATATGTACGTATGCATGTTAACAAATATCGAGAATAATAATCAAAAATCAAATTAAAAATAACTGATAAAAGTAAATGGAATAAAACGCTACAGCGTAAAATCATAACGATACAAAAGATATTGTAATAATATCAATTCAACGTAAAATTGTTGAAAAAAAAGGGGGAAATAACGCGCAATACGCGGTACGTTCTGAACTCTGATTTTTACTTCTTGTTTGCATTGAAACAAAAAAAACAACGGCAAAAGAAAAATGTAATATCGACGCTCGATGACTGTGAAATATTTACGACGAGCGTTATGTATTTACAAGATAACTGATACGGGATCGGTAAGCGGCGATCAGCAGAGTTTGTTTGCCGCATCGAGAGTGCTGTCTGTTCCGTCGTGCAGTTTCGTTGATTATAATCTATCCGTGGATGTAACACACTTGCATAATTATCGCGTTCACGGCGCAAAGAAGCGGGCGTATCGCGGGCTACGTTCATTTTTATTCCTTCTGCGATATGTACGTCGTGTACGAATGTACATACACGCGCAAACGGATCGGCGCCGCGAACGAGTGCCGATACCGCGCGACGTATATACGTACACACATCAAACGTACCTAATCTAGAAAGCGGAAACGCAATAAATCATCGTAGCTGTCGTAAAGGCTGATACCTCTGATAGGAATAATTCATATATCTCATATGCACAAATGCATTATGATTATTCGTTGAGCCTGGAGCTCGTAGTTTATCATATCTTTCAGTACTTTCAAATTAATAAGAAATTAAATTTGCCTCGCTATTCGCGCCTATTTTATTTTCACGATGAAAATGCGTGGCTGCGTTATTTTTTCAGAGCGTAAATAATCGACGAATGCAATCGGGGCCAAAAGTGTTTTTACTGACCAAACTGAAAGTGTCAGACAATGCGCGGTGCTGTCTATCGAAAGCGTATACTCTTACACTGATAAAAGATATCTTAATCCAAAACAATATTACTTTACTCTAGAAAATTTATTCGTTAGGTGGCTCCTAATAGCTTATTAAGTTAAATTAATAAATAATAAACAAATTAAAACATGCATTGCTTTAATTTAGGTATTTATTAAATATCAAAGAATAGATCATTTTAAATTAAAAAACATTTTATTTTAATTCTATAAAGTGTTATAAATTTAATAAATAGTATTCTATGTCTCATGAAATCTCTATTTGAATGTAGAAAATGTATAACGATTTAAATTAGTTCACTTGAAATTTGATATTTTTATTTAAACAAAATAAATATTTATTTCAGCAAAAGAAATAATTTTAAGTAAATCTATTTACTTAGTTAAAAAAATTTCATTTGTCAGTGTAGGAGCAGCATTGATTAACGAAACGACGATACCGCCTTAATTATCCGAGATTACTTCACGTGGCCAAACATTTTACACGGCTTAAAAATGCTTCTCTATTAACGCATAATTCATTCTCGGAATTAATGTTTGATAAATTATTAATACATTGATACAATAACGTGACACTTGGAGATCTTACCGAAAGGGTTCGCCGGATCCCACGAAACGGAACGACTTTTAAACCGCTTGAAAGCATTGCTACAGAGATCCCGCTTCTCTTTAGTGCCATTAATATAACATACGTAAATCGGTCGTTGCGAACGATAAATTATCTGGCATTAGTTTTTATGCAGCGCGATTGTAAAGTGCGAGAGAATCGTGGCGGTGATATTCGCTTATGAATATTTATGACAAAATACGAAGAAGAACGAAATAAGATCTCTCGTAGCCATTATAGCGACATGCAGTCCGCTCTCGTTTTGCTTGCTTTGCATTCGCGAGCTCGTTCATTCGCTTGTTGGAATACTTAACACCTTTTGATACGCATACGCGGGGAACAGGTTTTTGCTGCTTATATTTTAGATTGGCAGCTGCGGACGAAAGAATCGAGTCGCGCGCTACACTGTAACACATTTAATGTTACGGTACGCGACTCAATGTGTCTAATTAGTAGAATCGCATAAATTCGTTTTTTTTCCTCTCCCCCCTACAAAACGCATATCGCCGGTATGTACATAAAAGTTGCGAGATCTTATTTTTTGCTGCAATTTACAATTATCTACTAGTTAACGTATAGCAGTCGATTGCCGTTTGCGGTAAACAAGTTGACATTTATTGCTCCCCCCCCCCTCCTTCCCATTCTTTCTGTTCGACAGAATTGATGTGATTCAGTCGGGAGACGGGAGGAATACGAGATTGATAATTACGAGTATCGCCAAAGCGGTTACGTAACACGTGGGGAGAATTACCTTTACTTCGGAAACTTCGCTCGGGGAATCGCTCACACGCTCGTCGCGTAATCGGCGCGAAATCGTGACTCGTTGCGGATTAGCCGGCAGGAGGGCGTACCCGCGCGGTGCCCGCCACGCGGGCGATAGATTGAAATAAATATGACGTAAGTTCCGTCGTATTAAATAATGGGTCCGCTCCGTTGTGCCGCGCGCAGGCTACGCGCTCGGCCGAAACGTGTATGCAAATGCGCGATATCTCGCGAATAGCGTCTTATGGAGTCGCGCCATAGACGTAGTAAATATAGACTGAGGCGTCCCATTGAATAAGCTGAAGCTTGTGAGGAGAATAAGCTGAAGTTCGTCTCACCACTCGTGACAAGGGAGAATCACGCCTGTCTGGTACTGCGCAAGTGCGATTCTTTTCTTTTACGATGGTGTAAGACAGAGAAAGAAAGTCTTCTTAAATCCCCCCCCCCCTCTCTCTCTCTCTCTCTCTCTCTCTCTCTCATTCCGTTAACGGCTTGCATTCTTTGCTGCGACGCGCAACGTCGCCGAACAGTCGCGAATAAAGTGAACGAGCAATTAGCCGCGAGAATATAACGGACAGATTGACTCACCGATCGACACGCCGCTCTCGCCCGCCTGACGCCATTACCGAGTGGAACGCTCGTTTTCGTCGACGCTCGGTTTCAGCGGCCACACCGGGGCACAACGCGGAAATCGGAGTCTCGCCGTACCAATTGATACGATATGACGCTCGGCCGTCACTTCCCACGGCACTTTCGACGCGTTTGTCGCGCACGCGACACGTTCCGGGCGGGAAAATCACGCGGCGTCCAGCGCGCGACGTCCCCCCGGCTTTCGTTACGGTGTACGCTGTGACGTTGGTCGCGTTCGAACCGACGCGCCGGCAACTTCGCGCCACCTCGCCCCGCGGCGCGAGATACAAGTTCAAGTGCGCACAGTTACATTTCTGTATAACGCGAATTTGCCTAACGCGACGGAGAAAGCGCGGCAATGACCGTATAACACGATGACAGGGGACGGATGACTTCGATCAAGTTAATCATCAAATAAAAAATAAAAAGAGAAAGTAAGAAAGAAGCGCGGAGCAACATGTCAGGACTTATGTACGTGTATCTTGCCTCTCGCGGCGCAAAGTTGGACAAATATTTATAAAACCAGAATTATTATTCTAGTGCACTAATCCCTTGACAGCTGAGGGCTCGAAACTCGGTTCTATTAGCTTTCGTACAGAGCTACCCCGATCTACCTCCAAGTCTATCTGCACGGCCGCGCTTCTTTCTTACCTTCTCTTTTTAAATGATCAACTTGATCGAAGTCATCCGTCCCCTGTCATCGTGTTATACGGTCATTGCCGCGCCTTTCTCCGTCGCGTTATACAGAAATGTAACTGTGCGCACTTGAACTTGTATCTCGCGCCACGGGGCGAGGTGGCGCGAAGTTGCCGGCGCGTCGGTTCGAACGCGACCAACGTCACAGCGTACACCGTAACGAAAGCCGGGGACGTCGCGCGCTGGACGCCGCGTGATTTTCCCGCCCGGAACGTGTCGCGTGCGCGACAAACGCGTCGAAAGTGCCGTGGGAAGTGACGGCCGAGCGTCATATCGTATCAATTGGTACGGCGAGACTCCGATTT
>NW_011967221.1:3341708-3384985 GCF_000949405.1 Vollenhovia emeryi
GAGAGAGAGAGAGAGAGAGAGAGAATATTTAAGAAGACTTTCTTTCTCTGTCTTACACCATCGTAAAAGAAAAGAATCGCACTTGCGCAGTACCAGACAGGCGTGATTCTCCCTTGTCACGATGGTGAGACGAGCTTCAGCTTATTCTCCTCACAAGCTTCAGCTTATTCAATGGGACGCTCAGTCTATATTTACTACGTCTATGAGTCGCGCCGACATCGGACGCGCTCGCTGCACGAACGCACGCAGCGAAATAAAAGCGGACAAATGCAAGAACAGAAGCTCGCACACGTACGCGGGCCGTGCGCGGCTCGTGCGCTAGTATAAACGCAATCGCGTATGGAAGCGAAAGAGTTATTTCCCCGAGTGCGCCGGCGATGATAAAAAAAAAAGCGCGCTGTCGTCCACTCGCATCAAGCGACACTTGGACCCGGTCTACAATGAGTTGTTAGCCATCGGTCAGAAGTCAGATCGGCATGTCGGTCCGTTTTTCTTTCACCCGGAAAGAAAAAGGATAGACGTATACGTGTAGTTTTTTAAAACGACTACACTGGCCAACGTTTTTATTTAAAAAAAAAACGACGTTTCGGTTCCTTTTCAAGTAATCTGTTCACACAATTGTTAATGATCTCATATCGTTCGTTTGGCCAATATCGCGACGAAAAGTGCAAAAGAGTGCAATCATTTCTTGGCTAATATCTTACTAACATAACGACCGAAACGTCGTTTCTTTTAAATAAAAGCACTGGCCAGTGTCGTTAAAAAAAACTACATGTCATTGGTTTTAAACTACCGGCGTTATTAAATCTATTTGCGAGGTAGACATACAGTGCCGACTTCTGACCAACGACTAACAACTCATTGTAGACCGGGCCTTAATATACCGGCTAATACACCGTCGATCGTTTTCGTCCCTCGCTGCTCCTCTCTTGCCTTTTTAAAGACGATTTTGCGGCAATAAAAGAGAAACCGTTGCCTTGAACCGTCGCGAGAATTCATCGGTAGCCTTCGCGAAGACGCTCGCGGAAGAGTTGTAGTCAAGGCTGAACACGCTTGAATAATAACGGATGTGACAGCCGCGATAACGGGTATTAATATTCCCTCCCTTCTCCCCCCCCCTCCCTTGGTAATTAAAAACAAAAATGCGAGCGCTATTGCGCTCGTCTCATTATGTTCTATGTATTCTTTTCTTTATATCAACAATAACGCCGCGCCGTTGGCACGCAATTCATTTTCGAAATATCGAATAAGATACCGCTTGAATGTAGTTTAAATGCAACATGCAATCAACAGTAGTGCACTATTCCCGGGTTGATAATATTGCCAGTCTGTGAATAAACTTGCTCGATATAGCGAATATTCCACGGAAACGGCGCCACGTAGATGGAATAATTAATTTGTATTTAGGGAAATTATTACTGCGCGCGTGTATATTTTGCAAATCGAAAGTTAATGCGAAATTAGTGTTAAATTATTACACGCACGCGGCAAAAAGTACGACGGTCAATTGATAATAATTTTGATGGATGTAATTAAAATCCCGGGTCTGTCGACATCGACATCGACGTCGACGCCGACGTGGCTAATCGAGAATGATGCAATTGCTTGCATTTAATCTTTACTTCGGCCTCGCTGCGATTGTGCTCGACGTCCGTTTAAATTATGCAAACATTTCGATGACTAATAAACCAATTATTTCGCGCGAATAAATTCTACTTCACTCTTTATCATCGTAATATTTTATTCCGTGTATAAACTCCGCGCTTAATATTCCCGATATATATTATTATAATAATATACGTGCTTGATACATTATTATTGTACAAAATGGCGAGTATAACTAATGCATTAAAGTTCGCCAGGAATTTTTATTTCGTTAGTCCACGTAATAATTCCATAATTTGCAAAATTAAGCGTATCGACAAAGTTAGGTTTCCAACATGAATATTCGAGCAGCGTAATAAAACATTAAAGTGACCTAATTGAAGTGACCCGCCCGCGGAATTGCGGTCTGACAAAACGTACGTGTCTCAACTTCCCGTAAACATCACGTTGATTTATGTCGGTCCCATTACCTCTCGGTAGAGCGAGCTTTTGCGCATGCCGTGCGATCTATTTTTCTTAAAGTAGCAACTTGATGCGTCATACCTGAAACAGAGAAAAACAAGAAGGCTCTTAGCTTCAATGACGTGGTATCCGCCGAGCAACAAACGCACAACTACATCTTACAGCGCGCGCCGAGTGATCACATCGCTTTCAAGTGGGGTGAATCACTCGATCGAGTCGAGTCAACCGTCTAACAATAAGTATAACGCGTACGAGGGGGACACGTTTCGCGCGAGCTAAATGGCGAGCCATTTTTGCAATGTAGATAAAATTATCGAGCGGGTGTCGCGTCGCGCAAAACGTTTCTACAATTTCCCCCGTAAACGTTACACCGTCGTAACTGGCCAGACTAGCGGCGCGTTGTTGTTCTATTTCGCCCCTTAACGGGATAGTTGACTTTCAGATTATTACGTGCAAATTTAGTGTCCTCTCGTGCAACATGAATTTCAGATTTAGAACAAGCCGAGAGAGAGAGAGCGCGCGCGCGCGCTACCGGACCGCATTATATATATCACTCGCTATTGACCATTCCTAGCTGTTTTCACAGTAAACAGCTCCTTTGCCTCGGTATAATAGCGTGGATTAGACTTTTCAAATTAGATTGCGATAAGCCGCGTGGAAACGAGACAAGGAATCATCTCCCATCGCGCGAATTACTGCTCTGGGAGAAAAAAAACGGCGACCCATTTTGGGGCCCACAATTAGTAATCGAATTATTTCGACTGTCCGTAAAACTCTATCACTGAGAGACCCATTTTGTTGAATGAAACAAAATTTAGTTGACTCAACTGATATTTCTTGTTGGGACATGAGCAAACGAATCTTTCAGTTGATGCAACAAAAAAATTTAGTTGGAAAACTTGGTTATATCAACGCACAAATTTGGTTGAGCGAACATGCGCAGAATCCTTTTATAATATTCAACTAAACGATTCGGTCAACAAAATGATTCAATCCAATTATTTCGTTTCATTCGACAAACTGGGTCTCTCAGTGATTCTAGGAAAAATTTTAACCGCTTCTTTTCGTAGTTGGGCAAATTAACATTTCGATTTGTGCCTCTTAAGTGAAAATTCTCTTTGCGTTACTGAATATCGACAGAACCAATTGAGAGAATTGATTAGTAAAGTTCTTACGCAGTAAAAAATAAAATGTTAACATTTTTCGCACGTCCCAAAAAGTCCACTCTAAATTTTACGTTAAAATAACATTCATCGCGCGTGTCACTTTTTGACAAATAATAAATGTAAAATAGTTAACTCTATACTTCACATTATGTTTATGTTCCTTTAACCGCAAGTGTGATGTAATAAAAGCAAACGGGATAAGTGAACGGTACGAATGTTACAAATTAGAATAGTTGAAATAATTTTTCAGAAATGTCGATATCACACGTTTCGGTTGATTTTGTGAAATAGTCGTGTTAAAAGAACTCAAAATGATACTCAATGTTTAAATGACGTACATAAAGTGTCAAGTTATTATGTTAACATAAATGTAACGCATAAAAATGTTACGAAAATAATAACATATCGGTTTTATGTTAATTTTACATTGAAATAATAATCGAGAGTTTTGTTGACACGAGAAAATTTTAACATTTCAACACACGATCTTTTACTGTGTATTACTTAAAAATCTTGGATATAGTTAAAACAGCTAATTGCGATTTTTAGTCACGCCAAATAATTTTCCAAATAATTGGATTACTAATTGCGGGCCCCAAAATGGGTTTGCTCGACTCTTTTTTTTCCCAGAGCGCGCGAGCGCGAGCGAGACTTTCGCGAGGAATCGACTCGCTGCGCCATTCCGCGATATCCTCGAGATCTGTGATTGCAATAAAGCGTAGATCTCATTTTTAGCTCCCTTCCATTCCCCTCTTCCGATTTCGTATCCCCGAGTGAACGTGCACGTGCGCGCGAGCCGCGAATTCCATCGCGACGCGGATCTGCAGACATTTAACAGACGCAAGACTCATGTGGCCTAATTGCTCCGCGAACGTTCCGCAAAATCGAAAAACGAATGTGCAATCTGCCACGCATGCTGCGTAACGTTTCGCGTATTGCTCGCGCGAAAGAAAATTCTCGCGCTATTCACCTCGACTTCCCGCTCGCGCGCACGTCCTCCTTAGTTCATCTTTCCGTCCTCACCGTCGGTTTCTCTTTTCCTTTCTTTTCCCCCGCTCCACTACCCACCCCTTTGCCCTCGCATTTTGTTGCCGCACCGACAATCCCGCTCGTCTCGTTTCCACTCCTCTCCGCCCTCTTTCCCGACTTCATTACGAAACGCCGGGGCATGCTTGTTTGCAGCATGATTCGCGCCTTTTATCGCGGTTTATATGAGGAGCGTCCTTCGAACATTCCGTATCACTTAAAGATAATCGCGAGAGGTTACGCGTGACTCATTCATAAAATCGCGAATTTCCGAATAAATTGGGTGTACGCGGGGTATTTGCGGGAATTTAATTATAGCGCCGAGCACAAATAGACACACGGGTTGTTTTATGCCGTCCTCGTGACAAAAACGTTTCGAGAATATCGATTCTCGACCGTGCTCGCGGCGGGGGCTCGTTAAAAAGTCAAGATTTACTACCGGAAAATCTTATTCGGAAGTAACTTTCAACTTTTTTTTTTCTTCCTTTCTCCACCGTACACACTTCTCCCTGTTTTCATGCCGAGAGTAATTTTGAAAAGTCATTACTCTGCAATCGCTGTTACTTAGTAGTTTTATGGTATTGCTATTTCTGTCATAAATAATATAAGTTTTCAAATAATCTTTATCGAGTAAAATCCATATCTCGTCGAGAAACGACTACGACTTTTATCGAATGCCCTTGTTACACGGGGAGACGTTTCTCTGAAAATTTATCCTGAAAATCACGTGATCGTGGGACAACACGGCGAAGAATTTTACGAGAGCGTTTTGAAATTTTACCATTTTACTAGTAAAATGTATGACACAATTTCAGAAAACTCTCATAAAGTTGGAAATGCCGCTACATGATTTTTCCGGGTAAATTTTAAGAGAGAATTCTGTGTGTCCGTGTAGAAATGAAATAGATAATTTGTTCTGCGGAGTAAATTAATAATGTATTCGGTGGAATATTTTTCCGCGCCGTCTCGCTGTTGCCTCGCGTTGTGTCACGACGGTATTCGATATCGGTAGTGCATTGATATCTGCTTTACATTGTTGCGCTACATTGTTACAGTCTAGCGTTCCCAAAGTGGAACGGCAAGCAGTGATCGCGCTCAAAGTTATGAAAACTCTTACGAAGACTCTTTTCGAATCGGTAAAAGGGAACTTGACGGCGAAGTTGGGAAAACGTGCGGAAGAATTCTACGCGCGGCTCTATCGATCCGCGAAGCTCCGTGACGACAAACACAGACGGAAGAGCTGACTGGGCGCCTAATTAAGTTAATACGTTCGATTAATACGTCCGTGAGATCGCGAGCTGCTACACGTTTGTCCTCTTCAGCGAAGTTGGTTCGAGCGATCTCTTGCGCGAATGCCCCGGCTAGACGAATTTAGCGTTCGCGTGCAATCAATGTGAACGATGGACAAACCTTGAATGCATTTAACCCTGTCCCCGTTTTCAACTGGACTTTAATTTCGACCGTACACGTGTACCAATACATTGTATAAACCCGTGCAACTTGACTACAGCTGAAAATTATTACTTTCGAATATTTCGCCATCGCTTTATCTTCGTCACGGCCGAGATCTCTACGTGAAGAATTTATTACTGCGCTCCTTCCCCTTTACATTCATCCTCTTTCATTAGTAATATCTCAGTTAAACATTATTGTTTATACACTTGACTTTCTCATGTTTTCAATGCCTTTCCTTTCCAACGAACTCCAGAAGCACTTAGTCATGTTTTGCCGTTCGTGAAATTGAGATCTGTTCTTTTGATTAACCAGGTTCATAACATCTACCTTTGTAATATACTCTTACATCAACCACGACATTCTCTCGTCTCCCACTTTAGTAAATCTTTCCTACGTTAATATCGCCAATCTTACTTTACTTCTCAACCTTTATACTTCTGACTGTGATTTATGTAACTTATTTATTTTGTAACTCACTTATGTATCAACTCTTTACCAAACTGCTCGCAATTTCTTTGTTAGAGACTTGAGAAGAGCCACAAACCATGATCGAAACGTTGTGAGTTTAACCATTAAAATTTGCCAGACATGGTCGAGCAATCTTCTGAAGTTATAAAAAAAAAGGTATTGGCGGTCGTGACCGCAAGTTAAATTTATCCCGCGTTTGTCGCGATAAAAGCCCGGGACGTCTCGGGTTCGGAATTTTTTTCCCGATTTCAGCTTTATGCGAGAATAGTTTAATCGAATCTCCTGTAAACATCTCCTACGCGTTGCTGATTTTCGTATGCGCTGTAAAATCGCGGGACACCACGAGCAGAGAGAATCGTTTAGACTTCTCTGCGAGTTCCCGGTCTGGTCTCGAAGTTGTTCCTCGCAAATCAGCCGCATTGCTGCTCGACACTAGGTGGTTTCGCTTGTTTAACTCCGGCGAGTAGAACCAATGGAGGAAAGAGAAATGCGAGAGAGACAGAGAGAGAGAGAGAGAGAGAGAGAGAGGAGGGGAGGGAGCGCACGGGAGTGAGAATTCGTTTAAACAAGGGAGCATTCCCCTCGATATTTATCATCCGGGAAATCGATCGCGATCGAGTGTCGTGCCTCGACGTTTCGATTTCGGTCTAACTGCTCCACACTGATAGAAAAATATGTAGTATTTGAAACTATAGTTGCATATTAAAATAATTATACTCAGGAATATCAATTTTATAGTCATTATTACTGTAATATTAGTAGTAGCAACCATACAGATACAGTGGTGCCAACTATTACAAAAAATTACTATAAAATACAAGCTTTTCACTATTATTCAGTTAAAATATCCAGGTACTGATTAGTAAATGAGTTAATTATTTTTATATAGTAAATATTATACAATCGCAATAATAGTAAATTTAACTACATTTCTATCATCCACCATGGACCAATATCGTGTCTATGGGAGCTATAATACATTGTTAGGTCAACCATAACTTACGTAGCTGAAAGAATTATAAAAATGTGGTTGGCTCCTAAAATGACTACAAATTATAGTGAGATTGTGGTAACTGCAACCATTTTTCTTTTTCTGTCAGTGTATAGAGATCGCCGCCGTGCGGTACAATTGCAAAAGTGTATTTAATTAGCTTATCCTCGCGTTATTATCAATGCTTCGACCTCCTCTCTGTCTCTCCTTTTGTCGTCGTCAACTCGCAGCCCTTTGTCGCCGTGCCGTTTCGCGTGCATACCAATTGCAATCAATGGCCGCTAATTAAAGCCTGGTTTTGCAACGGACGTTACTTATTTTCAAGTTTGACCCGAGGTGATAAATCGGAGACGCAAAGGTGCACGCGAGAGAGAGAGAGAGGAAAGAAGCGCGTCTCTCTCGTTACCGTCGGCGAGAGCGATACGTTAAGCGAGAGTCCAACGAGCCGAGCGCCGATTGTCGATTTCTATTAGGCTGGAACGCGGGCAGAGAGCAGTTGATAGCATTCGCGTCCGTGTATATATTGTGTATATGCCGTGTGTAAGTACGTGCTATACTTCGGCGTATTGCACTTGGCGTAAAGCGCAGTTAGGTCGAATCGATAATCCGTTGAACGCAAAAAATATCACGCCCCCGATGAGAAAGAAGCCGCAAATGCTGAAAGTTAGTTTACCCGAAGTCGCGATCGAGAGAGGGGAAATTGCATTAAATTATGCATCGGCACTTTTTTCGCCATTGTTAAATTATACATGTGCTTGTTATGCATGAATTCGCCGATTCCGAAAGCCCGTTTTATATAAAATGTTCCCCCCATATCAATATTAATATATCCAATTCAACGTATACGCGGTACGCGCAGGAAAACGAGGGGTTTTTTTTTAATTTTCACCATTTTCCCATTTGTACAACCTTTTTTAAAATTAATATATTAATTTTAAAAAGGTTATATTATTAATATATTATATATATTAATATTATAATGCCAATATATTAATATATTAATGCCAAATGGCGTTATTTCGCGCGATTTCATTTTATTCCCCTTGTCGGCAAAAGAAATATAAGGAATACCCTCAAAATTAATTCAATTAAAAATGTATTCAATTTCCATCGAAATTATCCAAAGGTTACTGATAAATAACAGCCATTCCGCGCGCCTGATAAATAGCTCGGGAAAATGGCACTATTGCTCTCCCGAGTCCAGCAATGGCGCTATATCCATGCTTCGTCGAAAGCTCGATCATTGCCAACATTTATGATACCTTTCTGCGTAAAGTGATGATTTTGCAATTGCGATCCTCCTCGAAAGTACAAACGTCCCCGAAAATTCCCAGTCGATGATCTTGCACTGGCAGAAAAGAATGGTTGCAGTTACCACAATCTCACTATAATTTGTAGTCTCTCTCTCATTTTAGGAGCCAACCACAATTTTATAATTCTTCCAACTACGTAAGTTATGGTTTACCTAACAATGTATTATAGTTCCCATAGACACGATATTGATCCATGGTGGATGATAGAAATGTAGTTAAATTTACTATTATTGCGATTGTATTTACTATATAAAAATAATTAACGAATTCACTATTCGTTACCTGAACATTTTAACAGAATAATAGCGAAAAGCTTGTATTTTATAATTTTTTTAAATAGTTGACATCGCTGTGCCGGTATGGTTGCTACTACTAACATTATAGTAATAATTACTATAAAACTGATATTTCCGACTATAATTATTTAACTATACAACTATAGTTTCAAATACTGCACAGTTTTCTATCAGTGTACTTTTCCATCGTACACAAATCGCGCGAGAGCGACGGTGCATTATAAATAACTTTTGATATCGTCATGTTCAACCGCTCGAAGAACAGTCACTCGCGCGCGCAACAAACCGCAGTCTCTCCTCGTATGTTCCTCATACGTTCCGCGTAACCAAATTATGGTTACGCGGTAAAGTAAACAAACAGGGGCAGACAAGAGAGGGAAGAGAGAGAGGACGAAAGACACGGAGAGGCGCTCTAATTTCCGAGCGACGATAAACTCGCCAATCTTATTCCTCCGATTTACCCGAGCGGTAAGATTATGCGAATTTTCTTTCGCCTATCAAACAGAAAGTAAGATGAAAGAATATGCAAACGTTGTGGGCGGGAAAAACTCGGGAGAGACAGAGACAGAGGGTAGAGGATGATGAAAGCGCGCGTCTCGTATAGGATGTTATTTTCGATTAAAATGTGGGAGAGAAACGCTCTCCATTTACGTCCCCCGCTTGCTCGTTCACCGCGTAATTACGAAAACAGTATCCAGGGAGCTAACGGCCGTAACATCGCGACCTGATTGTAGTTCACGAATCGAAGATACTGCGTCTTGACGCGCACACGCGGCAAGTTGTTTGCGAAATAATTCAGATAATTTCTGAAAATAATTTTTGTTCCCGGCCTACGTTTATCAGCTCGTCCCTTCGCGCCGATCTACCTCTACGTGCACGATAAACGTTTAATTCCCGCAAAATTATCTCAACCGTGACACAAAGGACTGAGGCAGAATAATAAAAAAAAAGAGAGAGGGGAAAAATGGAATTACGCAAACGCTGGAATAATTTTTAAATTCGTTATTCGAACAATAATGCAAAAACATTCTACGTTTGTAATAAGTAACGAGGAAAAGTCGGCTTTGAGAGAGTCCAGCGCGGTTAGTTGCGCGCGAGGTTGTGCGTGAGTTAACGTTACGTAACATTTAATGTAAATTCGAAATCGTTTTATATTACATGAATTAAATTGTTAATTTAACGTTACGTAACGTTAACTCACGCACAACTAATCGCGTTTGACTCCCGAGCCCACTTTTTCTTGTTACCCGTTGAATTTAATATCGAGAGTCGTCGGTTAATTAATCATTTACATTTATAATAAATTTGAAAATGTAAATCCAGGAAACGAAATAACGCGAAAATCATATTACGATTAAAAGTTTTACGCGCGTCTAAAGGTCAGAGGTCTCGCAACGAAACATCGAATATTGAGAATGCCAAGTATTTTCGATTTCACGTCTCTCTCTCTCTCTCCCCCCCTCTCTTTCGGCTCCGGGATTAACGCGCTTAACATAATAATATCGTGAATTTTTGCTCGGCGGCGATGCGTCATATGCAAACGCGTGCGAGACGGCCGGCGCGCACTCGCTCGAGATACACGCGACCGCGTTTCGACTGGATCAAATTGGCGCGCGTTATTTCCAATGATAATAATGTTCTCGAGAAATTCCGATCCCACGGTATCTCTCTCCCTTCTCGCTCTATCTCGTTCCTATCCGTCTTTCGGTCCCCCCCCCCCCGCCTCCCTCCCGCCCCACGCCCGCCAACCCTCTCGCGAGAGCGTACACGCACGCGTGCGAACGCCGCATGTGTGCGTAATATGCGCGAATAATGATTCTTTCGAGGCTCGGCGCAAAATGGAATTCCAGTTAAGAACCCAATTCCCCGAGCGGAATTTTTATTTGTACTATATCCCGCTACTTTTCTTAAGTACATATTTTAAATTACAATAATTTCGCATAATATTGTAGGAAATTACATATTAAAGCTTGTATATTATATATAATTTTATGTTACATTAATTCATGCTATATGTAATTATATATTAAATTTTCTATTGCATATTAAAATGCAGTATTTCACAAATCGCGACTGTAATGAATAAGTATAATGAAAATCTTTATTGCATTCTGTTTTGCGCCGTGGCTTGTCGAATATTTATTGAATAAAAGTCATATTTTCAGTCATCGATATTTCATCAATTTTAATTGTAAAATTGCACGACGTATATCGAAATTCGACGATACAAACTCGAAATAACGTTATCCAGCGTACACGTATAAACAAGCTTTGTTTAAAATAAAGCAGGATACCGCGGGAGAAGTTGCCGCGCTCGATATTGCGTGTAATAAAAAATAACTCGGCGCTCTCGGGGACAGAATAGAACTTTGAATGAATGAGTCGTTCGCCAAGCCGAGATAGGACCCTTGATATTCGCGACGGCAAAATCTGTTGTTGCCACTTCCCGATGCGTGATTATACGCGCCGCTGTATCTCTCTGTCAAATAATATCCTTTCATGTACTAAATTTGACAGTTTTGTATCTTGTGCCTGCTCGTTAATATTTTTCGCGTCCCGGATACAAAGTCGACGCGCGCGCGCGGCGCATAGGGGAACTCCCGATAGTACAGTAATTATCAAAAACAAATAATTAGCCGTCTCGTAGAGACGCGAGCGGCGCGTTTTCGGAATACCGAAAGGTTTTTCCTCCCAAACGGCATGGTATAACATTTATTTGCGAAAGTGCGCGATCGCGAGATTACGCGCGACCTGCAACTGGAACGTCGACAAATTCTTTTTTTCTTCGCGAAAGTTTTTGTGCAACGCGGTACTCCGCGCGCGCGCGTGCGCGCGCGTACGCGTCGTTAAATTTAATGCAGAGTTAAAAAAAACAAGTACGCAAATAGAAAATGGCAAAAATATAAATGCATGCAGCTACGCGTATTAAGAGAGATACCCCGGCAGAAATTACTAGAATTTTAAATAATCCAAAGTTTAATTCAACTTTTTAATTAACGTAACGATTTAATAATTTTACATAACGCGACAACTTTTAATTTGAAAAGCCGGGCGCGAGGGACTTCGAATTTGAAGCGCAGGGCGACGGAAGATTTTCCGTCGTGCAGGCGTCATCGACGTGTTTATTCGAGTCATCGCGCCGGAATAAAGTAACGCGCGAGAAAGTTTTTAGGTCGCGCCGCGCGCCCGATTATTCAAGTATGAATACACGACGCTGCGGCTCAATTAGACATACATTCTTGTGGATTGACGCTAAACAATGGCCTCTTACCTATCTCTAGCGCGACCTTTTCTTCGAGCGATATACGCCTGCGCGACTGTCCGCTATCGGCTGACTCATCAGAAAATGACCAGCTGTACGGTCCCGGTGATAGCAACGCGTATCGCTAATTAATTATTTTCTCGGATAGTACGTCGTCCTTACGCGGATCAAGCGTTCGGCAGGACCGCGTCGTTATCAGAGAAAAATCACAAGAGAACGAGGGAGAGAGAGAGAGAGAGAGAGAGAACATCGAATTGTTTAATCAGTTAATTTTAATTAACACACAGAAACGCGCCGTACACAAAGATCCCGCGCATTAATTAAACCGTCGCTCGCTATTTGCTCTTTCCCCACTCTTTCCCACTTTAATTACACGCCGCGTCTATCTCTCTCTCTTTCTCTCGGCAGGTTCGTTCTTTCTCCCCTCCCCCCCCTTGCGTTCACGCATAATCGCGACGTGCGGTAATGATCGCGCTCCTCTCTCGCGGATATAGAGAAACCGCTTAGAGATCTTCGAACTCTTACTCTCGGGGGCCGGCCGCCCGCTGCTTTCTTCGTTTTATCCCACGCGGAGGGGCAACGTGTGCGTACCCGGCGCAGCACACACGGTGCACACGCATAATATGCGTCACCGTTCGTTTTGTCATTGTCGCACACTCGCGCGCGCGACACCTGTGTGTCGCGGACGTTGCACGCACGATGCAAAATGTGTCGTCGACGAGAGAGAGAGAGAGAGAGGGGGGGGGGAGCGAGCGAGAGGACTCCCGAGTGTGCGTTTACATTTACGGTTGCACGTGTAAGAGACGCTAAACCGTACCTGCTGCGGCGGGAACGTCGCAAGGCTCTTGAACCTTTGGCGATCGTGACAATAAAGGAATTGATTAGACGAGCGAAATGACAGACGGAATTAACGAGAGCGCGTTCCTCGAGCGACCGATTGCGCAGACGAGCGATACACGGTAAAAAATCGCGTGTTAAAATTTCCTTGCGTTACCAAGACTTGATTATTATCTCAATGTGAAATTAACATAAAACAGATATGTTATTATTATCGTAACATTTGTGTACGGTATATTTATGCTAACATAATAACTTGACACTTTATGTACATCGTTTAAAAATTGATAATCATTTTGAGTTCTTTTCGAGCGTCTCTTAAAAATTACTTCAACTATTCTAATCTATGACATTCGTACGGTTTACTTATCCCGTTTGTTTTCATTACGTCACACTTACGGTTAAAGGAACATAAATGTAACGTGAAGTATAGAGTTAACTAATTGACATTTATTATTTGTCAAAAAGTGACACGCGCGACGAATGTTATATTAACTTCAGATTTAGAGTGGACTTTTTCCCCAACGAAAAAATATATATTTCATTATATATAAAGAAAAGAGGAAAGGATACATTCGTTTTATATTACTCGTATATGCGTTGCAGGAAATATATACTGCTATTATAAATGTAATACCAATAAATTGGAATTTTTCATATATCATTCATATTATTCATATATTATTCATATAGTCATAAAAATATATAATAAAATGTGTGATATATATTATAATACATAGCTGTGTATATAATTATACACGTCTAATCTATGCATTGTATATTTTTTATATTTTATTATATATTTTATATAAAAATATTAAAAGGAATATTACATTAGGTGTCCTAAGTATCTTAGAATTTAGGGCTCTCAACCAGCGGAGATGAAATTGATTTCATTTGCCGCAACTGTTAGATCTGATTTCTCGCCACTTCTTATACACTGCTCTTGGTTGATTTTTTAAACACGAGAAAGTGTAACGTGCGATCGCCGCCTCGCGGCAGCGAAAAGCGTTATTGCGAAATTATAAAAATATACAGTACATTTTTAGAATATTTTTGACATATATAATATTATATAAGATTTTTTAAATAGAACTTTTATATATTATTTTTGAAATATATATTTTTCCGTGGGGGTCGGGACGTGTGAAAAATGTCAACATTAACATTTAATTTTGTACCGTGTATCGAAACATTTCGGAAAATACGAACGACGATACCGAGGCACTTGCCTCGCGACGGAAAGATTCGCGTCTGTACATAATGAAAGAGCTCGCAGAGAATATTGCGCAAGGTACAAACGATAAAAGGAATAACTTGTATATTATACAATTATGTTTGCTAAGGCTGGTTATTGTAGTTATCTGACGTTCGTACGTACATAACTTGGAAACACGAGGCAAATTCCTCGCAGTGGAAAAGCAAGAGATTATTCATGCGAAATGTAGGATACGCTCTCCGCTTCATGCTTTTACTCGAAAACAACTGCTTTTACTTTTATCTTCTACTAGAAGCATTCGCTCCACTTTTATTCGCGTGACCCAATATCTTGCGCCGCGAAAACAGAGCAATGCCGAGAAAAGCCCCGAAAACCGGCGGCCGCGCAGTCGCGCTGTATTAATTGGTTTTTCGGATAACCAGTAGGATTATAAGTTTTCACTTCGCGAGAGAGCAACCCCGTCCATCGCGCACGGCATTTCCATGCACGGCGTGATATAATTATCGGCGCCGTGCGGAATCATTTGTAAAAATTTCGAAAGCGATCCTCTTTCGAGCAGTGTGAAATAATATCGTTATCAAAATACAGATCGTTATTAAATTATAGTGAGAAATAACCGCTTTGGGTCTGAATAGCGAGGGTCGCCTTTTTTTCCTATTATTGTGAAACCCTCGCCGGCTGCACCGGCGATGTTTTGTCCGCCGGCGCTCGCACCGCGCGGTCCGCGCGCGGGCAATACTTGATCGGCGCGGCGGGCACCAAGGACGGTACATAGGCGTCTGCATTAGTGGCCGCGAGCCCGGCCTTTCTCTATTTTTCGACCGGTCGCACGTAAAATCAGAAAACTCGGAGATGAGAAGCTGGCGCAGATTACGCTTAATTCGCGCGAGAAAAGCCCGGGCCCTCGGAACTTGCTCGCGCCACGGAAATACACGCGCACCGGTGAGAAAAACAACACGGGCGATCGCGCCTAAGTGCGGCGAATTGTTGCGCTTAATTTTTCAGGGGGAGGGAGGGGGAGATTTGCAAAAATGAATCCCCGCAGATTTTATCGCGCCGCAGTATTGCCGGCGCGCGGTGGGAGGAGCGACGGAAATTGCATTTATCGATCATCGAATACCGATTGTACATACGTGTACGGTGTATACGCGCCGCCGAGTCGTTGCAGATGGATGGGAAATAATGCGTTTTTCTCAAACGACTGGAATACGTTAGTAAAAATACATTATTTCGTATCGCGCGAGTTAGGTTTGGTTGGAAACCCTCATCTCTGCCGTTCCGTTGGAACACTTATAAAATACGGAAAGTATGCACACCGCAGCGGTGATTCATGCAACACACACACGCGCGCGCGCGCGCGCACTTCGTGATAGGCAACGAGATATTCCTTTGAGCGCGCGTGTTACCACTATATTTACCGATGGCAAAGCGCAGGTACCTCGAGGATTTATTAAACGAGCTGTTTCGCCACGGTTCGAGGATCGTTAATAAGCCGTTTACGACGAGTACATCTCTACCCTTTTCCGATAATAGATGTTAATCGTAAAATATGTCTCGAAACTAATTCACCGCCGGTGTTCGATTGTGAGACGGGCGATCGAAATGCCGGTCGGCGAGTGAGAGATTTGCGCACCGGAAATGGGGGGCCGACGATTTGCAAATAGTGAAATATCCGTCGCGACGCGCCGCGCTTAAAATCATCGCTACGCCAATGATTTTAAACAGACTGCAGCCTCGCCTGTATCACCATTGGCGTATAACGTCCCGCTAATCGTTACTGTGTTTGCCGTCGTAACACGTTACCCGTTTACCACAATCATTTCCTCTCGAAATCGTTATTTTCGTTGGACTATTATGTAACCAGATGTGAAATTCCAAAACTAATCGAGTCCGCGGGCGCGTAAAAATGGCGTATCTCGCAACGTCGATATCTCGACCGGCGCGCAAGTACACAAACGGCTTAATGCTCCCTGGCACGACTTCCGTGGATTGCACGCCGTTTTTCGAAATAAATAATTACAAATGTTCGACTGTCGCTTTCTTTGCAACGAAAACGTTGTCTCTGAAATAAACTCGCGCAAATGTTGGCGCGCATTATTCATGATTAGAGACGAAATAATGTTCGCAAAGCTTAATCACTGTTAATAAAAAGCTTGTCATTTTATTTTCCATTATTCTCTATATTTTTGCAGCGTGTACATTAATAAAATATTTCGCGAAAATATTTCACGACTGCTTAATTAAATCCGCCGCGGACGAATATGTAAATCATAAATAACATATAAAATAATATATAGAGAAATACACTCGTATTTTCGACGAAGCACTCCATATTAAGCCGCGCCGGTATTCTACATTTTCCATATTTTCGTTATCATAACTGTTATCTCTTTAGCTGGCATATTTATTCTGCCTCGTACGCGCGCGAGTTATATTTCCGGCGCGTAACGGACGGGTAAATTTCATAGTATTTTTAATGACGCATATACTTCGCCCGAGAATTTTTACTAAAATATGAAGAATGTTTTGCTAACATCCGCCATCGTAATGAATGAAAAAATAGTTGCGCGCATAAAACGCGGTAATGCACGATCAATGTTTCCATGTTCAAATATTCACGGGATATTATCGTTAATGAGACATACACACGGAAAAAAGGTTCCTTTGGATTTAGTATTCCCATTTATTTCATCGAGATTTGTTTCATTGAAACAACATGTGCTTGCACGAAACATTATTTGTTTGAATAAAAATTTAGTTGGTTCATTCAAACAACTCCACTATTTAATAGAAAAAGAGATACTATTATTTCAAGTAGTATCTTTAAATTAAATAATTATATTACTTGGCCGGGCGCCTATAAAGTTCGATGCTGCCACTAGATGGCCGCCGAACTCGTAGTAAAATTACGGCGGCCAGACATACAGGGTGTCTCATTTTTAATGATCCACGCAAATATCTCCAAAAATATGAAAGATGCGGAAAAACGTTTCAAACAAAAGTCGTTTGGTTCGAAGGGGGACGTAAGATGGTGTCGTTAATTTGACCTTGAATAGTTGCTTGAAGGTCACGCGAAGGTCACCTTCAAATAACTCTTCCAGGTCAGACCAATGGTTACCATCTTATGTCCCCCTCGAGGCCATGCAACTTTTGTCTGAAACATTTTCGTTTGCTGGACATAGTTTTTGAGATATTTTACTGTCCAAGTTAAAATGGGACGCCCTGTACATTATTATATATTATTTCAAATTCAAACAAATGATTTATTTGGACCATTCCAAATATCAAATTTGTTTGGATACAACAAAACTTATTAGATCCAAAGAAATCGTCTTCTCTGTGTATTTCATCTCGCGCACTGTCGGGAAAGAGGGGGGGGGGAAGAGGAGGAGGAGAAACATTAGATATCACGGTGATTTCGTCAGATCGAGATTAAGCTTACGCAACGAGGAAGATCTGTATCAGCAACGTGGCACTGCCACGTTTCGTTGCCAAGTTATCCAAACGAGCGTGTCACGCGTGCCTTCCCCGCCCCTCGCCCAGCGTTTCCGTTTTCTCGCAGCGGGAACAATGTATATCGGTGGCGGTTTAAATATTTTAAAAGATCGACGGGGGGGGGGGAGGCGCGCCGGATATTTCGCGCGGGATAAACTCGATGTTAAAATTTCGTTTATCTCTTTGCGACAGCGAATAAAAATTTCCGTAGGAAACATCTCCGCGGAGCGCTCCGTGGGGGGAGAGTTGGTTTGCTTTTATTCTCGGGCGCGCCGTCGAAAATTTACGTCCGAATAAAGAACAATCGCCGAAAAAAGAGAGAGAGAGAGACGCTCTCGGTGCTCGTCTTTGCGCATTCGCGTGCAAAATGTTTCGCGACGAGGGACACGCTTGTCCAGTGCCGGAGTATTTGATCCGTCGCCTGACCGAAATTACATAAGCGGCGAACTAATTCGACCAACAATGACAGTTATTTGCCGTGATTCACGGGGAAAACGCGCGTGGTCCTGACATTCAAAGGAGAAACGTGCGTCCCGCTTTTTCTCCGTACACGAGATTATTATCGATCGTCGCCCACCCGTGGCTAAATTACCCGAATGATGCGCCTTTTGTTTCGCGCCGCCGTTAAAAATTTTGGCACTCGCACGTATCGGATTCTCACGGGAGCGGTTTTCCCCCCTCTTGTACTTAAAAATAGCAGACGCTTTTCCCGGTGAGGGAAGCGCTCTATGCCACTCGAACGTGTAAATCTCTCCCGGCGAAGAGAATCGCAGTCAATCCTCGTAATTGTGCCCGTTTTAATCCCAAAGATTGAATGACTCGGCCGTTTATCCGCGTAAACGCGTAAGATCATAACCGTGACACGCGAATTCATCCCCCGCGGTCGATTCCGCTCGCGGGAGCTTAAACAGACCCGTACGTTTCGACGTTCCGACGTGTGCGTTCGGTAAATATTGTGCAGCGCCAATCGTGACGCGGCCCCCCCCTCGTTTAATTTTGCAAATAGCGTCTAGCTCGGTCATCATTTCACAATCGAATTGAAATAATATCCAGCGACGTCCGGAGCGTCTGGCCGCCGGGTATTTCGCCTTATTATTCGTCGATTAACATATTTAAATATTACAATTTGACCCCGGCACTTAAATATTTGCAATCGACGGGGGGCAAAAAGGGAGAGGAAGAAGGAAGAAAACACCCGACGAACATACAATGAAACATTTTAGCATTCCTCCCGAAGATGCGAATATCGAGTATACCGCGTGAGGAGTCGTATTCAAATTTATTCGACAAGTTCGAATAATACAATGATCTACATATTTACGACCCCGAAAAGCGGAACGGCTCGCAATTCCACCATCGCCAAGTATCGAGCCGACGGCGCACGGATGATTCGCGTGCCCCCCCCCCCCCCTGTGCGGTTTTAATAAAAACGACGACTCTCGAAATATGCGTCTCCCGTGGACGCGGTCCAAGCGGATGCGTGCAATTATTACTCCGCTTTCTCGCCGCAGCGATTCGCAAGTCGGCCATCGAAGTCAGTCGCGGGGGCGAAAGATTTCCGCGTTGGCCGCGGCGGAGGGGGGGGGGGGAAGCCGCTGATTGTGCTGACTCCCGGGTGGGATGTCGAGGGTCAGGTTTAGGTGGCTGTCGACGGGCGGACGGATCCCGGGCTGTTTTCGAAAGATACACCACACAATGGCCGACCCTTCTGAATACCAATTAACATGAATTACGCGGGTGCACGAGATTCGTAACCATAACCGTCGTATTCTTTCCTGCCCACCCGCTCCGTCTCGCTCCTTCCGGTTCTTACGTCCACCCCTGCCGCGCGCCTCACCGGCGGCACCGGGACGTTCGATCGATCGGACGAAATTTCTTGATGTTGATTTATGAATAATCGCACGGCGGAAAATCACGACGGGATAACGCGGGTCGTTTACAATTACGCGGCCGTAATCGCATTCACGTAATTACTTGGAGGTAAATCAATCCAGGAGAGCGAGTTTATCTCGCTCGATGCCCGTAGTGCGTAATCACGAGATCCCGTATTCGGTGCCGCCCCCCGCCCGCCGCCCCCAATAGTTCTCACCGAAGTATGATAAAAGATCATCGACCTTTGGGGCAGGGTCATTAGAAAAAGGAGAGGGCAACGGTCGGTAGAAGAAGGCGCGAGGAAGGATGCCTTTAGTCAGGGAATTCGTCGCCGTGAAAAGAAAGAAACAGAAAAAGAGAAAGTTGGTTTCACGGTCGGAGAATGTCGGGCCTCGAGTATTGACAATGAATAGTTTTCTTCCGCAGCGGAAAGCTGGAGAGGGTGAGCGCGAAGAAAGAGAGGAGGGGGAGAAGGAGGGAAAGAGAAAGAGAGAGAGAGAGAGCGTGTGTGTGCGCGGGCGCGCGCGCGTGCAGCTTGGAGCTAGCGATGTGAAGAGTAGTAGAAGATGAGGCTGGTAGAGAGGAGGATAAACGTAGAGCGAGAGAGAGGGGGGGGGAGGAGGAGAGAGAGAGAGGGAGGAAAAGATAGAAACGGGGAGAGCGAAAGACGGAGAGAGAAAGAGAGAAATTTGATAGGAGGGGTGAGTTACCATGGAAACGCGTCGTTCTCTCCCATCCAGACTCGAATAAGGGTATATAGGTGTACATGTTTACACACGCTTGCATTATATACATACGTCGGGGCCGTAATATGGTGTAAGTACTGGGCATTCGTACCGGGAGGTCATATTTTATAAGGCGATTTCTCGTTCGAGATTGCGTTACAACGTGTTGCGGGATTTAATTTGCATTTTTTTTCTCGGCGAACAGAGAGAGAGAGAGAGAGAGCGCGTGAGAGAGCGAGAGAGTGAGTGAGAGAGAGAAAGGGAGAATTATCAATCGCGACCGGACGTGCACGCCGAGTCCGGCGTGGCCGCGAAAAAAATCTGTCGCGAATGAATTGACGGTTCGAAGAAGCGATCGAATCGCCGAGGTCCCTCCCGCTACTCGCCTCGCGAGCCCCGAGCCGTTTCGCTTTGAGCAAACGTGTAGCAGATCGCGACGCGTTCAACACGGTGGGAGCGTGCGCATGCGGATACTGCTTAGCATTTATATTAAATTAACTTTCCTCATTTTCATAATGCTCTCGAGCCGTAGCAAAATCGAAATTACCACTCCATTGTAATTAACCGCGTACTAAAACCTTGTGACTCGTATCGAGGGCAAAAAAAGAGAGAGAGAGAGAGAAAGGTGAAATAATGAAAACGACGGAGAGAGGGGGGGGGGCGACATTTGTCCAGCAGTGAAAATTTGAAAAGTTCCGATTATTAAGTCCCGGAAGATTTTCAAGAGCAATTATTATTCCGGCCGCGATTAAGTCTCGCGGATTAAGATCGTCATTAAGATTGTCAAGGCGCTGAACGAAACGAAATGTGAGCTACAGCCCTTCGATCGTTACGTTGCCGAGGACGGAATTATATCGCGTTAATTGCACGAGTGCCGAGTAAGATAATTCGGTTTGCCCGCGAGAGAATTTTCAAGACGAATCTCATCAGCCCTCATTTACCTGTCAAAGGTGGAAATCAGAGGCGTCGCGTGTAAAGATGAACGATTCGTAGGTCAATGGGGCCTTAGGGATACCCGAGGAGGAATACCGCGTTCTCGTGTCTTCCGGCCGCGCGCGCGCACGCCGGACTCCGGGAGAGCGCATTGGCGTAGACCGACGCGACGTCGACGGAAATAGAAATTCAATAAATTTAAAAGCGATTATGTGACACACGCCGACGTGAATTGCCTGCTCAATACGGACGAACAGAATAGACACGAATGCCACTCGGCGTAAATCACGACTTTTCGCGCGAATACCTTTTATGATCTCTCGTATTATAAAAACTCTTGTATTATAAAACTCAGATTGGCCTTCAGCCTGTTTGAAAATTTACCGTCAGGCTAGAAAGGCGTAAAAGTTTACTGCGTCGGCCGTGAAGTACCGTCATTGCAAAATTATTTTAATCCCTCGCACTCGAAGAACGCGGGGGATTTGGAGGGAAAAAGAAAGGGTCGAAAAGCGTTTCTTAAAACGACGACTATTTTGCCGCTTCCTTTTCATCGTATTTTATACTCTCGAAAGATATGCACTCGCGCAACGTTAAATAAAAAATTATCTCATCAACATTTACAGCTTATAAATATTTATGAATATTTCCATCTTGAAAATACTCGCAAATGTACGATGCGAGGCATGCAGAAAAGCTTGCCATAATACTCCAATTCGTTGAATACCCGCCGTATATATGTACGTACATATATGTATATCGATCTCCCAGGTCGAAGGCGAAGAAAACAAGCGGTATAACCGAAGAATGCTCTATTGAAAACTCGTCGGATGAGGGCTGGATCGCGGCTTAACTCGAAGAAGTGTAACAGAATATCAAATTTCTACGACAAAGTTACGAGTAATTGTCAAGTAAATTGCGATAAAAAAATTATTTTAAAAAATTAAATATTATTATTTTCAGCTGAGGATATTTCGCGTCTTTGTTATTCGTTCGTCCGTTTATTTACGGTATTTCGCAGATCTAGTTTTTATAAGTACAGATTTTTCTACGTAATATTATTAATAATTATTATTATTAATATTAATAATAATTATTAATTATATTTTATATAATTATTATTATTAATATTAATCATTAATAATAATTATTATTAATATTATTATTAATCATTAATAATAATAATAATAGATTAATATTATTAATAATAATAATTATTGTTAATATTATTATTATTAATATTAATCATTAATATTAATAATAATTATTATTATTATATTTATATCTTATATATATATTAGAACAATAATTATTATTATAATAACGAAAAATGTTTCGTTATTATTGCACGACGAGATACGCCTGAGATTTTCCATCTTTTTCAGGGATTAACAGATAAATATAGAGTTTCGGGACGCTCGATAATTTACTATCGTCTCCATGCGTGCATCATTAATGAGGGACGCGATTATTTCCTCACGTGTTAATCTTATTGTCAAGCTCCCCTCACCCCGCGCCTTATTCGTTAACAATCTATTTTGCTCTGCGCTGTGTGCAGCTTCCCCCGGAGCGTGAACTGGTTTCGAACGAGTGCCATGCCTTTTACGTTTTCTGGTTTTTGTGCTCCTCACAGAGGGAGACAAGGGCCGACGACTTTTAATGGACGACAGGGCAAGCCGCATAGGCGTAAACCATGATTTTATCTTCACTTGTAGAATAGTAGAGCGAGCCTCGTATTGTCAATTGCGGTATAGCCAATAACGATTGCGTCATTAAAATAGGTTCACTGCCGCGGAAAGGAATTCTATCCAGTTTTCCCCGCGATTTGTCTCCATTTTATTTACGCATTTACAATAAGAGATTTATTTCATAAATGACCAAGTTTCTATTTCGAAGTTAACATTTGGACGTATATACGTCGACATTCAGTTTATCGTTCTGCTCAATGATAGGTTGTGCTAGAGAAATAAATGCAATCTTTCAATAAAGTGAAATTCAAAGGAAAGGATATAAAAGTTGCGCGCGCGCACGCGCGTGTGTGTGTGTGTGTAGATATATAGATGTACAGATATATAGATATATCACGATTGGAAAATTGAATGAGACTTTCTAGGGCGCAGCGATTCAGTCTCAACAACAAAACTGAAATGGAAATGTTTATCCTTGAGCGAATAAAAGTGCCATAGAAATAAAGATTTTCGCGTTATTAAAAATATGAATTTATAAAAGTTTCTTCTCTCTGGTACAAGGCCATTTTAGAGAGACCTTAATTAAAAATATTAAAATAAATAATATCTGCGCAACGTGCACGCGAGTGTAAGTTTATATTTAACATTTATCTTGTTACGAAAACGCTTGATGCATTTTGCTAAAAAGGTTACTCTTTCGCGTCGGGTTGATAGAAGATCTCTATTTCAATCGGAAGTGATGTGCAAAAATCCCGATTTATGGGAAAATGCGCGTCATAAAATCGGCGCAGCAAAATCAATTACCGTTCGAGATTTTCATTGTTCCGTCCGTTAAATAATCGGTTTATATTTGTAATTTCTCGACGTTTGTTAACGTTTTTCACTGAAGATCGATATAAAATAAATGGACAGTAAGCTGATACGCAACGGCGCGTACGTGCTTTTCATTCGGTAGATGATTATCGAAAGCAAAGCTCGAAACACGTTTGCGTGTTCGAGCTCGTTCAAATGGTTCAATACGAAAATGAGGCCACACCCGGGCGGGACACTCAGCGATATAAAATAATACAGATCCAATTGCTCCATTTCGCCGGATAGTATCCGATGACTGGAATATTCCACCACGCATACGCTTCAAACGCTAACGGCAATGAGCGGAAAAAAAAACAATTTATCGCGAGATTGCAATCAACTTCAGAGAAGGGGGGAAAAAAGTGACCGGATCCGCGCCAAGTCCGCGCGATAAAAATGAAATGCTCCGCGAAACGTATTCATAAGACGCGGAGAAACTGTTTGCGATCTCAGCGCGACGGGTCTCTCAGTCGATTAGACGTTATTTCGGAATAATAGGTGTAACGGCCTTTAGTATTATACCTTTAGGGGGAAAAATAAAGACGGAGGAAAGCCGTTTCTTCGGCGAGCACAAGGTAACGATCTTCACAAACGAGTCTAGTTGGTATACGTGTGCGCACGTGTACGCCCGTGTATACGTTAAAGCGCACTAGTGAGCGTGTAACTCTCCGCCGATAATACGCAGAGTAAACTGGCGACACCGATGTTGGTATAGACTTTCGGAATTTGTTATCACTCCGCCCATACCGCCGCTACAAGTAATCATTTCGCCGTGAAGGAGAGAGCATCGGCTTTAAAAATACCGGGAGAACGAAAATAACCGGTGCTCTTGCGACCCGGGGCTTTAAATAAAATCTCCGCGCGAGAAAAATTGCAACCGCGAAAATGTTGCGGCGGTCGATCCGCCAGTCGAGGATTACGAGAATCGGCGAATATATTTTGTAGCGCGGTTAAAAACGGCGAAAAAAATGTGCTATTTCGAGCATTTATGCGTTTGTCACAATTAGAGCGTACGAATTGTACGTAATCTGCGCGAGCGATAAATAACGGAATTAATTTACCGCGCGTAAATGTGCGCGGAAGGTTCTACGATTACGTTGTTTAATAATATTCTTCAAACGATTTCAGACGCAAAGAGTCGTAATACGAGCGCGTTTGTTTTACAACAATGCACGTTTTTATTTAAATAATACTTCTCTCGTAAACTGCTCGTCCTATTTTCGTTAGAGAATGTAAAAGTCGTTTGTAAAATTTGTTTCAAATGTTTACAGTCAATTGATTTTTGCCGAGGAATAAGAAGATACGAAGCGCGCAACGTAACGTCTCAAGTGTTATTGTCTTAAAACCGTTTGAAAAATATAACTGCTCCCTTTGATTACGAAAACGTCGTGAAATCTTTTCGAGATGGGCGGTAACTTTATCTTCATCCTTATCTCTCGTTAAAGTAACAAGAAAGTTACGGGCTCCTACGAAACTCGACGAGAGATGATTTAATTCAAGAATCTCCTATTCAGAATTTCTACCATTCTTTCCAAATGTGTGCGCTCGCATACACAGGCGCATAATTGTGCGTATATACGCGCGCCCGCGTGTGCACACGTACACACAAATACGTCTACATTTACATATAAAATACAGATGGGAAAGAAGAAAGCTAGGAAGCTCAGATTTTCTTTCAAATTTATTTAGGATAAATAGGAGGAGCTAAGAAATATGAGAAAGTTGGTAAAAAGAGCGAGCGAGACACCGAGAGACCTAGAGAGGGGGGAGGGAGGGAGAAGGAGGGCAGTAAGGAGAAATCCCTACCACATTCCTGCAGAGGGAGAATCCGTACAGTTGTCGGAGTTGGTCAAAGCACGCTATACAAGCGCAGGCGTGCGCGCGACTACGTATTAGAATTATCCAATCTCGTCAAAGGACCGGGCGGGCTATACACGCGGAATGTACAGTAGCGTGTAAAATTACATCGCCTCTTACGCGCTGTCGTCCTCTGCGCCCCTACGCGCGTCATCCCTGCCCGCCCCCGATATCGAATCGCGCTTCGATTATGCCCGCGATCGATGGGCCGGCGACAGCCGAGTCTCGGTTTTGGCAACAGGCGTAAACGGCGGCGAAGAACGCCTCTTCCGTTTGTCAGCCCGGCTTGATGGCGAAATTACGAGAGGGGGGGGCGGGGGAGGGGAGGGGAGAAGGGGCGCAACAATTTGGCCGAGCAACGGCGAGCTTAATGTTTTGTAACAACGCCGTACTTTATTACGAAGCACTCCGCGAGACTCGTTCGGCGCGGAATTTTAGCCCCCGACTCCGGGGTAATTTAATGCTGCATCGATCGCCGGGGCCGCACGGGGAGCCGTAAATTCGAATTTTAAACAAGCACACCGCGCTAATGATATTAGTATAATAATTATTACCACGCCCGCGCATTGAGCTGCGAGCGCGTCTGCGAGAATGGCATTTCGTTGCGCAATAATCATTTTCATTCACTGCAGGCTCGACTGTATGCCCTCATCGCGGCATAAATGTTATTTTTATATCGGCACTGGGCGAAATTATAATAATAATAGATTTAAAAGTTAAAATGCAAAAGGAATGGATTCGTTACGCTGCCCGGAATGTCGGCGGGCGGACAGTGCGAATTAATTTGTCAATAAATCTCATTTTTGTCACAGCCGAGAAACGGCGCAAAACGTGGTAATTGCAATTTCCAACTCCGGGCGAAAACGCATAAGCGGAGATGCGGAGTCTCCGTTAAAAGAAAAAAATCGTAAAACTGATCGTTATATAAATGCGAATTTCTAATTGTCGTAGCTGCGAATTTTAATGAGATGTCATAAGCGGAGGCATAAGCATTGCGCAAGTTTCGCGAGATCGCGCCCGCGGCCGGCCGGCCGAAGAATCGCGAATTGGCGATACACGCCGGAATATGCTGACGTATCCGCGGTTATCGCATCTCGTTGGAATTAGCCGATCAGACAATCTTGGAAAATGATGGAAACAGCTTGGGCGAGCGAGTCGCTCGCGGTGCGGCAACGTAATAAAGCTATTAGCGTAATGTTACGCGCAAACTTCGATGGAGTTACGTTACGTTTCGAGGAAACGCCACGTCCTTCGACCCTTCCCGCCTCGGGAGAATGTACACGGCATAAACTTTAGTCCATCTTGCGAAAATTACTGATCGCTGGCATCAAAATACATGTCTACCTGCATTTAATCGTACCTATGACTGAAACTCGCATGCTGCTAATGATTAAGAACGACGTTTACTAATGAGAAACTCGGGAATCGCACGGACGGATTCATCGCCGTCGCGATACAAAATGACAGCGTCGAATTATGTAAATTACTTTCTAAACTGATTTAGAGAGAAAAAAAAACTGTCCCCTCCGACTCTTATCTCTGCAGAACGAAGAAACAAACGACGAAATGGCGCAAGGTACAAAGGGGGGCCCCGTTCAAGGAGAATCTGGTGCCTTTTACTCCGCGCGCTGAAAAATCGTACGAATTAATTTGTGAATTGATCGAAAACAACTTATCTCCACGAGTGGAGAGGAATAAAAAAAGGAGGCACGAGGCAGGGGCGTAAAGGACCGCGAGTGTCCGCGATGCTCTTCGCTCCGCCCGCATTTCGGTGCTCGTGGGAAAACATATTGCGTATTAAACGCGAGCGGGTAGCGCTATTAGTAGAGCAAGCCTCGACAATTCCGCGCGGATCTCGTACCGTTGATCGTAAGCGGGCGAAATGTGCTTGAAGATGCCTGTGAATGCGCCTTAAAGAACCGCTGCAGGTATCAAATGCACACCGTGAAAGTGGTTAAGGCGCGTGTACGTGCACGCGTGCACGCACACGCGCGCGTATCGCCGAGACGTTCCCTCGTCTGGGTTGGTTCGGATGCTACCTGCAGCAATTTAAAGGTTAACGTCGCTGGAAGGGCCGACCCTTTCCTCCGTATCATCATCGTCATTGATATCGCCGCTGCATCTCGGGTACGGTACGGATGAATCTTCAACGTTGAAAGACTCCGAGGTCTCCACTCGAAATTAAATTTCTATTTATTGCCTCCTTCGCTCGTTACGCGCGCCCATTGTTATTGTTGTTATTATTCCGCGGCAGTCCCCTCGTGAATCTAATTACGGAAAATACCGCATTCGCGCGATAAACTTTCGCGATTCCGCATTAGCGCCTGTAATGATGTGTAAATTAAGCTTAGCGAGTTTGCCCGGGAATACGGATGAAACGTAAATAATTGTGGCGTTGAAAAATTAAACGGAATATCGTGCATTACGTACGATTCTCACGCTCGGATATTGTATTATATTGTAAAAGCGGTTGTTCCGCGATTGAAACGCGATTACCGACGTGCACGCGGTAAGGCCGGCGAAATAATTTCGAAATCTGTTAAGACTCCCCGTAAAAGTTCGGGCGAGTACGTGGCGGGAAGGAAAATATCCCGGCGCGGGTGGGAGGACAAGCGGAATTCTCGCCCGTTCCCATCGCATCGGGGAACTTATCGAATGATTCTTTCCCCGATCCAGATTCGAGGTTCGCGCACCGGGAGGAAGGTATTAAATTGCCAGCTCCTGTCATAATCTATCTCACCTCCGGCCGGTTAAACTTGGCTAATAATTCGCCAGATTGGCGCCGGCAGTAGGCATGCGCAACAAAAACCAATAACACTACCTCTCCCTTCTCGTTCTCCCTCGCTTCCCGGTTACCCGGTACAGTGGCTCGGACTACCTCTCCTCCCCCGTTCTATAGGTTCTCTTCGACACCCCCGTGGCCTATCCCCCTGTCCTCGTTTCCCTTCCCCAGTTTCCATGCCCACGGTCGCCCACTCTGCCAACCATGCCAACCACGTTGCAACGGCAACGCACCAATACCACCGCGCGCCGCCGTACTGTATCATAGCAAAGCGCACACGCCGAACTGCATTCGCATAAATCCACTCGAATGCCTAATACCTACCCGCCGAAATACCGGTCGCCGCGCCGGAGAAAAGCGGGAATCCGCGCTCTATTTTACTGGCCCCGACGGATCTGTCCCTCCGAGGGCGCGGCGACGGGACGGGCGAAGATCGTAAGAGAGTCGCGCGAGTCGAAATTAACATTTTCGATAATGACGAAAGAAATTATGCGGAGAAGCTGCGGGGGCGGCACGCGCGACAAGTAACGCGCTCCAATTTCCGCGCGTATAGCAGCTTTATGTAATGACGAAAACTATGCGGCAGGGAGCACCGGAGAGAGGACTCGAGTGATTAGAATGGGAGAGATATTGCTATGCGGCGCGGCCGAAAATCGATGACCGACATGTCCGGCCGTGTCGTCCAAATCCGAAACTTCGCTGCGATCGAACCACTCGTTGCTTTGCTAATTCATCAAATCGACTCGATGAATATATTAATTGGCTTGTTGTAACACAACGGCGGCTGGCTGATGAAATTACGCGTTCATTGACCTTCTATCGACGTGCGCTACTCTATTGTGCTTTCGCGAGTGCAAACACAACATGGTTCTTGAATTGATCGATTAATTAAATTCACCAGACGAATCGTTCAATAGGATGCGCCCGATTGAGTGAGCCCCGAATCAATTTTTCGAATTATTTTCCTGCGGTTGTCTAATTGAAAACACCCGAATCGAGAGATGCGAATCGCGCTGCGTCCTACGACGTACAAATATTATCTAAATATATGTGTGTATGTGTGTGTGTGTGTGTGTATGTTACTCCGTGTACATTAAATTCATCTCGCTCGACTCGCTGTATTGATCGGAAAGTCAATAGCTGGAATAGTAGTTAATTTTCCTTGCGTCAGGCTTTTCTCCGAAAAAATTAGTAATCGTTCGTATTATTAAATCGTTCTTTGAGAGATCGGACCTTTTTTTTCCCCCCTCCCGTAATATTACGTCGCTATACATAAGCGAAGTATTTCAATTTTCTCGTTAATGAGGAAAGTTGTGACAATAATAATGATAATACTGGTAACTACGTCGACATTGTTGTCGTTAATGAGAAGAGCTTGGCTAATGATAATGTCGCAAGGAGGAGCGTTATATAATGTTGACTTATTCCCGTATATCGTATTTAATACCTCCGTACCTGCGTTTTCCGCCTTGCATTCAGGAAACTAAATTATCTCAATGCGAAATTGAAATAACTAATTATCTCAATGCGAATATGAAATTAGATATCGGATTCTCTATTTCCGTTGTTTATACCGCGAGAAACGGGCGCGATACACGAGAACATCTGATATTTAATTGACAGATAATGGGGGGAGGGGGAGAAAAATAATCACCGTAAGTACGTCCTCGCAGTTTAATTTTAAGTTCAATTAGCGTAGATTTTCAGATTGCCTTGTCCTTAATGTAATTACTTTTCTATTTGCAATGCGGAAAACACAACATACGTCTCGTAAAAAAAAACTTGTTTTTCTGCTTGTTTTTGCGCGCGTGAAATGAAATCGCGAAAAATGAAATTTTTACGAGATTGAAATCATAGGAGCGCAACGTATATAAATGTAATGTAATTTCATGGATTGCAATTTAATGCATATAACGTACATACATAAAGTACATTTTACCATTTAATTGAATCGCCATTAAATATTCCATGATTCTATTAATTCTAGCTATTCCATTTGAGTGGATTTAATGCACGGGGGGGTGCATAGGATAATTATATTCCAATAAATATATATTTTAGAAAGGAATTTAATACGTTTTTCGCGTGCGAAGCCCCCCCCCCCTCCAATTTAAGTAGCTTACCCCCACGGAAAATATATATTTCATTATATTATATATAAAGAAATGTAGAAAGGATACATTCGTGTTATAATTCTCGCATATGCGATATTAGACACATATACGGCTACTATAAATGTAATACCAATAAATTGGAATTTTTCATATATCATTCAAACGTATTAAAATATATTATAAAATATATTATGTATACACATTATAATACATAGCTGTGTATATAATTATATACATCTAATGTATGCGTTGTACATTTTTTATATTTTATCATACATTTTATATAAAAATATTAAAAGGAATGTTACATCAAGTGTTCTAAGTATCTTAGAATTCAGGTTCTCAACGTTTTACCAGCGGAGATGAAATTGATTTCATTTGCCGCAACTGTTAGATCTGATTTCTCGCCACTTCTTGTATACTGCTGTTGGTTGTGATTTTTAAACGCGAGAAAGTGTAGCGTGCGATCGCCGCCTCGCGGCAGCGAAGAGCATTATTGCGAAACGAGGGGGAAACCGCCAACCAAAATCTTGTACACCAATGCCCACTGGGCATTACTTTAAGTTATTATCTTATTTTATCTTTACAATGTCCCAGCAGGGCCTAATGCCCAAAGTAATGCCCAAAAAATGCCCAGTAATGCCGCAAGTCTCTACACCATATGCCCTCAGCGGTTTCCCCCTCGTTGCGAAATTATAAAAATATAATGTAAATATTGTTCATACATTTCACATACATTTTTAGTATATTCTTGACACATATAACATTATATAGGATTTTTTAAATAGAATTTTTATATATTATACCAAATGTATGAAATATGTTGTCATATATTTTCACCTACTTTTTGAAATATATATTTTTCCGTGGGGGTAAAAGCTCAATATCGCGCATTTTGCGCAAGTTACAAAAGACCGGGGGGGGGGGGGGAGAAGAAGACGACGCGACGACAATCGCGGCGGAAATTTTCGACATTCGTCAAGGCGGACCGCCCGAGCGGTGGGCCTCTTAATCGTGCGATCTCTCGTTGTGTGACGGGGCTTAAGGGTACATTCACCCGTCGTGGATTCTCCTCCAGCGGCCGAACAACAACCGCGTGCACGCGAATTCCACGAGTTTTATTTAGAACATCGAATTATTCTAACGTGACGAGTTCGCGCTCGCGTTCTCCTAGAGGGCAAGGGGGGAGGGGGGAAAAAAGAATGGACGCATACGTCGCACCGCAGATCGTAAACTCGTATCGGCGGGGAGGGACGGGAAGAGGAGGGCTAGGGGAAAAATTTGCCCTTCGCGCGCGCGCGCCGACTCGGGATTCGGGGCGAAAAATTATATCTTATCTGTACGGATCTGCCTCGGGGATTGAACGCTTCTTCCCTCTGCGCGTAACCTATTATACGTACGGCGAAGATAATGACACGCGTAATTGCTTTATCGAACGAATCGGGAGGAAAGAACGAGAATTTTAATTAAAATTTTGCACGCCGGATAAAAATGCATACTTTGGCGTGTACCGAGAGGCGAATTAAAATTACGAAAATTACGGGAGGAGCGGGCGCGGGGCGGTGTTCTTTGAACTATTACAAAGTAACGAGGCGGGACGCGCCGCGCCGCGCCGCGCGCTATCTTTTTTCGTCGGTAGGAAAGTAAAATCGTTGCTGCATCTGATAAAAGCCCGGCGGGGAGAGCGCGCGGGCGCGTGTCGGTGTGTCGCGCGTACACACGTAAACAAGTCCGTCGCATTCCGCGCGGACCCGGTGTACCTGCTGCACGTAATCACGCTCGAATAATTAATTAGCTTATTCTGCATTACTTAGACAGAGTTAAAAACGTCTCGCCGTCTCTAAACTGGCTAAACTGGTAGCGAAGAAATTTTTCATTCGCTGCAACGAAATGTTTGTAAAACAAACACGGCGGCAATTCGGCGAGATAATAAAGTTTTATTTTCATTTCGGGGGCGGGAGGCGAGGGGAGGAGGGGGGGGGGATTTAATTAAATATTCGCTTTCTCGTAGAATTTAATAAAACCTCCTTATCGCGCGCGGCATTCTAGATTCTTTAAAGTCGATTAACTGTACTTCCGACAGCTTCGTAAATGGGAACAATTTAGATGTAATTCGTTATAATACCGAGATAGCCCGATAACGCGATATAATAAAATAATTAGCGTCAAGTCACTTATCATCAATTTTATTGTTAGGAGATTGGATTCGCGAGTGTACGGAGGAACAGGGGTGAATTGGCTTAATCTTTTCAATATTCCCGGACTCGGGCTTATATATATACATATATATATATTCGCGGATTATTAATGTTATAAATAAATGTTAAACCGTAGTTGGAATTTCTCATGAATTCACGCAAACTAGTAGCGGCTGCTCGAATAGCAAGTTTCGCGAAACGGATTCTCGTTGAGTTTGCGCCAACTTTCGATTGGCAGCATCGCGGAGCAAAAATAGAGAATGTAATGTAATCAACTTTGAATTGCGGAGTAAACAATCTCGATAAAATTTTAATTAGAACCGAGCCGAATGGAATAATATAAAAGTATTATTGCAACGCGAATGTCGATTGCGATAATACGTAGGTATAATTATTGGCTAATGCAACCACACAGGTTCCGTTCCAATAATCAACTGTATCGTGCGAATATTGCACCTGCACTAACATTCCTCCGCGTTCGAGATTAGTGTACAAATTTATTAGTCGCAAAATTTATTCGAGCCACCTCGGCGCCACGAAGTGTTGAAAGTGTTGAGAAGCTGCGATTGAGCCGAACAATAATGGAAACATCATTACGCGAGATCGCCGAGTGAAGTCATTAAAATGTCTTTCATAAAGTATTACAATACTTTTTGTCTTTGCACGCGTTTGCGTAACGTGGCGATGAAGACGAGGGCTTTCGGAAAAATTTTACTTCTGGAAATGCACAGTCTTATTCATTAACGCCTGGGCCTGCATTTTTATCATCATTTTTCTCATCTATACAAATCAGCGAGTTTCAGGCTGCGTGTATGTATGGAATAAATTGGCAAAAATTATAAAAATACTTAATTAAAATATATTTATATGAATGTTAGTAATTTCTTTATGAGAAAAGAGGGTTGTTTTAAATACTAAATTATAGATATTAATTACTATTTTAAAAAGAAGCCAATATAATAAGTTTTTAATTAAAAAATGGTTTTATTGAAATTAATACATATTTTTATAACGAGAAGGTACTAAATTTTATATTAATTTTTAGTTTATGCGGGAAACAATACTTTTTTGCAGTGCTTTCTAAAGGTTTCCTGCTTATCTTGTCGTTTTTAATAGAGAAGACGAGTTTTTGCCGGTTTTTTTCCACTGGCACGGACCTTATCAAAAAAATGTGGAATTTTGCCAACCCTGGGTCCAAGCATTAACGAATAAGACTGTACACCGATGTTGCGAGAGAAGAAGAAACGGTGCATTATTTAGAACAGCGTGCCAATATAAATTATTATTACACACGCGCGCGGAAATATTTAATTGGCGCAACTGATTTATCTCGTTGAAAATATATTAATTCGCATCACTGTACCATTCAATTTGGAAAAGTCCCAGTTGCAGTTTGACATTTTCGCAGAAACGGTCGATCGTTACGAAACGGGGGAGGGGGGGGCTGTACAACGAGAGAATTTCGTGAAAATCCCTCTCCCCCCCCCCGCCCGTTGTAAAGTAAAACCGAAAACCGAATTGCCGGCAGCTGTTGGACAAACATTTTGCCTGGACAGTCAAGACGAAGCAAAGTCCCCATCCCAGTCGTGCGCTCATCAATCACGTCAATTACATACGACATGGTCGATTCGCGATAACGCGCGCGCGCACGGGAGAGAATGAAAGGGCGAGATAGACAGACGACGTGCGCGTCTCTTTATATAGAGAGCGCGTTGAAGGGAGAAAAAAGAAGGAGCAAAATAGTTCGCAGTGATATCGCAGCGGGGACGGGACTAGGGATAAAGCGCTACAACGGCGCCGACTCGGGAGATAATGCCCTCTATCGCGTTGTTCGACATAATTATCGGCGAGAGAATGTTCAGCTCCTTTCTGGAGCAATTACGAGGAACAAAGGGGTCAAAAGTAGCAGCCACAATTACAGGTTTCTATCTCCAGCCGTTCCTCCCCGCCCGCTTTCCGCCGCTCTCCAACTGCGGATTATAATCCCGCCCTATTGTTTTTTAAGAAAGTGGCCATTACGAACAATTTCTGTTCCTCGCACGCGAACCCGCGGCAGCGACGACGGAGGGAGACGCCGCGCTACCGGCGCGTCCATAACGTTATTCCCGTCGAACAACAGCCCGCGCGCCCCTCACGCCAGCTAGACCCACCCTCCCGTCAGCGTTTTCTCCTAGTCCATACGCTGCGAATGGGAGAAACAACATTTCTCCTCGCTGTAAATCGAAACCTGTCCCCTCGTCGCGCGCTAAACGCGATATCGATCGTCTTGAGGGAGCGGCGAGGCTTCGCGGGCCTCGAACTCGAGGAGGAATATGCGAAAAAGTTAAGTTTGATAAACAACGAGCCTATCGGCGGAGAAATTTCTCTCTCTCTCTCTCTCTTTTTCGCGCGCGCTTGTAGTTAATAAACAAAAGTAGAGAGGATCAAAGACGGCGTTTCCGAGGGGCGGATACTGATTACAGTCGAGCTGTCCCTTCCGAAATAATCGGCCCTGCAAACAGTGAAAACGACGAGCGAAGGGGTGCGCTTAATTGACGATGTCTCAATGGAACAACAGGGCGCGGAGCGTGACGACCCCAAAAGCCCACCCTAACGTCAGGCGACGAGGGGTTATTCGAACCGGGTCGTGTCCTCTCAGCCATCGAAGTGGCTTTAAGACCGTGCCAATATTTCACAAGTTTCGTTTGCCCGGGCCTCTCGCTTATTCGTTCTCCTCTCCCCTCCTCCTCCTGGGGCGCCCAGCGTGTTTCCGCATATTTGAATAATGCCACTTTCGTGATTCGCGTAATCGTTCGGCTCGATCTCGCGCACGGAAATAGTTACATCGATGCGCGACGTCGCGATCACGATCATTTTACTTCGATCGCATTACGGCCGGCTGAATTAATGGCACGACGCGGCGATACAACAACAACAACGCGCGGTACGCGAGAATATTTGAATTTATATTAGAGCAAGATAAATAACTTGGGTGTACGCGCGCGCGCGCGGGTATTCTCAATGGACAACGAGTCGATATATTCGTCTGCCAAAAGAGCGCACTATGAAATTTCCATAGAGTCATATGTAACGAAATGGCACTGGCGAAATAATAATACGGGACGTGGAAAAATGATCGGGCCGAGGTACAGGGCGGTGCGTTAATTCGCTTCGGGCACCTTTCGCTCCTAGAACTGTCAATTCGCGAAAACATTTGTGTGATATACAAATTATGTAGCTCTTGTGTACAAACCGACAGCGCCCCACTATTCGGACTAAATGAGAGAACAGCATGGTATCATTAAAATTAAGTTTAGAAGCTTAACAAAATATATCTATTCACTCGAATAAGTTATAAGTTAGGTAACCTATTTTGCTAGTTAGGTGTCGGTTTGCACACAAAGGCTACATAATTTGTAGATTACACAAATGTTTTTACGAATTGACAGTTCTAGGAGCGAAAGGTGCCAAAAGTGCAGAGTCACTCCAGCATCCCCTTAAGCCCGTATCAGACTACGGATTGAGATTGGGATTAGATCGAAATTTGACCAATTAGAGTAAAAGTTACTGAACGTGAGATTAGTGCACATTAATAAATTAAAAACATCAGATTGTTGTCTTAACAATCTGGATATTTAGTTCAATGCTTAAAATTAAGATCCACAGCAAATGCAATTGAGTGAATTATTTATGTTTGCGGCAGCCCATGACGTGAACGTTTAATTCAAGTAACTTTATTTTGCTTAATTCAACAGCATTTTTTTCGTGTAAGCTTTACTGCGCTCGGTCAAATTTCACTCTAATCCCAATCTTAATTCGCAGTTTGGTACGGGCTTAAGGCCGGAATTCATAGTCGATTCTTATTTCAAAATCATCTGAAGTGTTGCCTTAAGTGGCTAATACGGCTCTGCGATTGGTCGAAAACACATTAAGAGTATACTTAAGATGATTTTAAGTATAAGAACGGACTAAGAATACCGGCCTAAATATTACCCGGGCCGAATTAACGCACCGTACTGTACGCAAACAACTGCGAACGCGCGCATACACGGGCCCGTTTTATCGACGACAGTCGGCAAGGCAGAAATTAGCGCCCACGCGCGTTAACGGCGGTGAAGGCCTGGTTTACAATGTTGTTCCCTGCGTCTAGAAACATTCTATTTTACGTGAGCAAATAAAACAAATTGTCGGTAAAATGCACGATGTATAACTTATCACAACTTGGATAGAATTTTCGAACGTACGTATCGGCTATAGAAAATAGAATGTTTCTAGACGAGAAGAGCACAGTGTAGCCCGGGCTGAATCGTCGGCCACTTTCACGAGTTCCATTCGAACGAAGAACTCATTTCCGTTTTGAAATTCGTGTCTTGTGAGAGCGACATGAACGCTTGGGAAAACGGCTTGTTATAGTCGCCGAAAGGACGAGACAACTTTTCGGGGAAGCTGCTCAAATGCGAGCTAAGTGATTAGAAGAGACATTTCTGTAAACGGCGCTTTACGTGCGTCCGCATTTCATTTATCCCCGGGGTCTCGTCGAGATTCGTTGACGAGCCTAATCCCTCCGGCTCGTTTAGATTTACTTTTGCGGGATACATACCTCTCCGTGCGTGTCCCTCCTTCCGTCCGGCGTGTTCTCAGGTAGGAAATAGAGCCGCAGGGACGCCAGGGGCTGATTCGGCCCGCGACTGTCCATCCACAGTAGCTGAAGCTCGCCGATGCTGACGAGATCGGCATCGCTCCACAATTTCGTCAGGAAGAAACTGCCGAGACGAAGGACGCGGCCGTTACTTATCCTTACCGCCTTGTAAAACGTGTAAGGGCCGTGGCTGAAGCAAGCACCGCCCAGTAACTGAAAGGAGCAGAGAGGAATTCGTCAGCATTCGTGTTTAAGCCCATTATCTTCCGCCGCGAGCATTCCGATGTACGCCCGGTGAAAAAAAAGAGAGAGAGAGAGAGGAACGAAACAACAGAGGAAAAAGAATAAATTTCTTACACAAAGAAAATACATTCTCTCCATATAATTTCCCGCAACGTCGCTCTTAATAACAACGCTCCCGCGTGCGCATGCCATTTAATAATTATTCTCGTACCGTCATTAATATTATAATTAACATATATTAATATTTAATGAGAAATGCGTTTGAATATTAGAATGTATTATGGTGCAATATTAATCGGATGATAAACAGGCCCGGGGGTATATATCCGTTAAAATACGACGAGTCAATGCGACAAAGAGCATCGAAAATTCGGTTGCGAGGTCAATTTCGAGGGATATTCGATTAAAAGGCCTTTCTTTCCCTTCCTTTCCCCCGATCTCGTTCGGCTCGGCTCTTAAACTGCCACCCCTCCGTGCTGCGCGCGCGAGAAAGAGAGAGAGAGGGAGAATAATTATAATCATTGTTTATTTAACGTTCTAGAACAAGTTCCCTGAAGCGTGTAGACGATATTACAGAAAATTAACAATGCACGTATGAAATATAGAAGGGAAGAATAATAAGGAATTAATGAGTGTACTAGTATAATAACAAAGTAGAAAAAAAAGACTAGTGGAGAAAGAATGAGGACGAAAATTAGAATTATTATTTATTTCTCTCAAACGAATCTCCTGAAGCGTGCAGACAATATTACGAAAAATTAACGATGCACATACGAAATGGGGAGAAGAATAACAAGGAATTAATGAGTGTACTAATATAACAAAGTAAAAAATACTAGTGGAGCGAGAGCGAGATCGAAAACAGAAGCGAGAAAGAGAGAGAGGGGGGGGGGGAGAGAAAGAGAGAGAGAGAACGGTGGAGGAGAAGGGATCGCGGAAAGGCGAGGGTACGGCTCCCCAGAGGGTATTTGCAGCACACCGCGGAGAGCACGGGAGACACGTGCAATCCGCTCGCGCGACACTCGCACGCGTACGCACGCAGCGCACGTGACGCGAGATAAACTCGGACGCGTTCGCCGAGCGGGGAGGAGATCTTCGCGCTGGCGGGCGACAACACCGGCGGGTTTCCGCGGTTGTTCGGAACACGCGTGCCGATTATTAGAGCCGATAGAACGGAACCGATGCGCGGACCGCGTAAATAATAAATGACGAACACGCGCGCGCGCGCGCGCGAAGAATTAATCGACCGCTTCCGGCCGGACCTGTCCGATAGGAACCGACCCTCGACAGGACGGAGGAACGCGACAATTAATTCGCGTTGCTCGCGCGGGGGAGGGGGAAGAAACGACAGAAATGATAAAAGCATAAACGGAGCTTCGAACGGCGAGGTGCGTGACGTCGATTTTACGTCGCTGCGTGTTCTCTCTCTCTCTCTCTCCCCTCTCCCCGTTGCCCCAGAAAAACTATTTATTATTCAATGAGAAAAATGTTTATTATCCGGCTGCTGAAAAAAATTCCGCAAACGAAAGAGCAAACGAACCGTGCACGCGGCGCGTACAGTCCGCCGCATAATTCCCGACGGACGGCTGTCTACTCCCCGGTAGCCCCGGCGACTCGCCACCCCGAGTCCCACGGCGCCTCTTCCCTCCTCGTTAAGATTCGACCGAGCGGAGGAGTATCCACGCCGATTCCGAACGCGGGAGAAAGTCCTGCGAACGGGGTGGGGGGGACGCAGCGTCTTCCGTGCGCGCGCGAGATACGCGTCGTCAATTGCCGGAAATCACTTCGCAATTATCGTGGCCGCCGGCTCGCTTCCGATGCCGAAACCGCGGGGCATTCTAACGGACGGAACGACACGATCGCGCCGCGGGTCTCAATGGACCCACGAGCGAAACGAACGCCGCGTTTCTCTCGCCTCTCCCTTTTCTTTCCTGCTCCCTCGCCACGGTTACGGACGTCGAGAGTGTATCGCGACTCATCGGCGCGGGCACGAGATCGGCCCCCGTCCGCGTAATCGAGAATATACACACTCGGCGCCGCGCGCTCGAACGCCACGAGCCGAAGGGCGGAAAAACACGACGGGCTCTCACACCCACTCCGCGCTCGCAGCGCGGACTGTACGGGCGTCTGCTGCTTTGCAGCGGAGACTTGTCCATTACTCCCTTTGCTTTATTTATCCGGGCGAAATTTCAAATGGATCGGATTTGGACGTAAAAGAGACAGCCGCGCGAAAGATCGATACGCCGAAATATTCTCGCGGGAAAAAAAGAAAAAAAAATACAAATGCCCCACATTTCCGAGCCGGGGTCGATCCTCCCCCCGCGATTTATCGGCTCTGCGTCGTGACGTAACGCGAGATCCGGCTGTTCCGGAGGGCGAGGGGGGAGGGGGGGGGGAAAGCGATGTATCGATTTCGTGGAGAAAGATGATTCCGAAAGGCACGTCTCGAATAACAAAGTCCTTTAATTGCCGACTAAGTGAATCCGATATTGGGTCACGTTCGGTCGCGCGCGCATCGGCCGATCGAGACTCTCGAACGCGGAACCGGCTTCGTCCGGGTCGCGCTCGTTACCGCGCGAGTCGACGAGCGCGCGCGTATAGTAGCGCTCGCGCTGTCAATCGCGCGCTCGCGTTACATAATTGAATCAATAATGGCGATCGCCGGAGCCGCGCGGCTGAGCACCACTGCCATAACTATTTCCAATGTTTTAAGAGTACAGTCTAGGCAAAGAGTTCCGGCCGCCCGCCGCGCGGAGATCGCGGACGGTATTTATAGCGGTTAATCTCGTTGCTCTCCGCCGCCGCGCGCTGCACCGCACGCGAAACTTACCGCCATTGATATCGCGATTGCATCTACGACGCTCTTTTATCTACGCGGGCAAGTGCACTGGCGCGAGACACGGGCGGGTGCGTGCGTGCGTGCGCGCGCGCGCAGGCGCGACGCGCGCGCACGTGGTCGCCGAAAATTTTTCCAATCTCGCTCCGCGCTGCCGTTTATTATTTATCGGAACGTACCAATTACACGCCCCCGATCGGGAGTCGCCAAATATTTTTCACCACGCACGGACGCACAATGGCCGCGCATGCATTATTCATCGGGCGACGTTATGTACGTGCGCTCTTTCCTTCGCAAAAACACTTCCATGTAAATAAATATCTGTCGCGGCGCTGCTCAGCGACGCTCTCCAGCAATTCGCTCGTTGTCAATTATTTCTCGATGCCGGAGGAGCGGGAGAGCGAGAGAGCGAGAGAATCAGAGTCGGAATCATTTATTACACGCTCTTTGAAAATTTTTGTGTATGTAAATTTTGGTGTATGTTACAATACCCACAACTTTTCAATAATTGGAGCACTATTGCAACAGCACATTCCTGAGACCAAATCGAGTAAAAAAAGTCCCGCACTTACTTTTCCCTCCGATAAACCGTTATCGAGATATAATAAGCTAAACATTGAAAAAGTTATAAATTTTCTCTTGAATATCTCAAAGAGTATTGGGCAAATGAAAAAATGTTTCGGACAAAGTTGTTCATATTAATTAGTAGAATAAGATAGTATAATAAACAATAGGGGGGGGTTCCATTTAAAAAACCGCCGCGCGGATTGTTTAAAAATAACGAGAAACGACACACACCGGCGGAACCGGACGTTTACGTCGCGTTAACAAACGGGAATGCGAGCACCCTCCCGTTTCTGCAATTGCCCGTTTGAGGTGTTTGCCCTTGGCAGCGGGACGACGCGGCTGCTAATCGCGCGAGCGAAACAAAGCGAACGGAGAGAGTACACACGCGAGTGCCATCCTCCGCGGCGACGTGCGTAACGCAAATGCTTCGAGAAGCCCACGGCACGCCTGCTTCCGTCCCTCGATTCACGCGGAGCATCGCGTTTCAGTGTCCGTTGGGAATCGAGTAAACGGAGTCTGCCGATATTTAAAAAAAAAAAGAAACGTAAGAAAGTCTGTACGTTGCAACGCGCACGCCAACGAGGTCGCTTCTCGCGCCTGTTTCTCTATTTGATTCCGGTCCCGTTGCTCCGCGTGAACGGAGGGATTATTGATATCGCGCGTAAAAAAAAGAGGTACCGCGTAAACCGAGGGACGAGTGTATACGACGCCAAGAGATAATTGTTATCTTTCCTAATGCATTATCCGTTTCCCCGTCGGGGATACTGCAACATTACGCTTGAAACTTCTGCAGCTTTATATAATGATCGTTGTCTGTTTTCCTTTTGCAATAGAAACGCTCGGAACTCGAGAACGACTGGGGGGAGGGAGGGAAGAGCGCGGGAGACGCGCGGGGGGAGGTCGACGAGAATCGGAAGGAGAGAGAAAGAGAAAGAGAGAGGAAGAGAGGGGAGGGGAACGAAGGGGAGAGAGAGAGAGAAAGAGAGAGAACGCGTAACGTAATATTTTAAGCCCATTGAGTTGCAAAGAGACGCGTGGTGTGAGAATAAAAATGATATTGATATCGATCGAATCCGAATTGACTGGATTCAAGGAGAGTACAAAATGCCGCGTAACACTTTAAGATCGGTAAAATAATAACCTGCGCAGTTCGCGTTCCCTCTCGCGGGGTTTCCGTGCCTTAAGCCCAATCCACAACGTGCTTTAAAGATATTCTAGTCCTGGTCAATAAATGCGTTCAACGAATTTGCGCAAGTTGACAAATACATCGTACAATCGTACTACACTGTCGATCAATTTTTCAGGCGTCGCGATTTGTTTGCTTAAAACAGAACGTTTCCAGGGAGCACGTTGTAGGTTAGGCTTTACGTCTCGCTCGCGTTCGCCCCGGGCCGAGTAAATAAATACAAATGCGCGCGAAAGAAAGATCCGAGGCAACGGGGAAGCTAATCAGGCCCGGTTAATCGAATGAGAACAACGCGAACGTTATATAAATATTCAACGGTCCGTTGATCGCCCGTCGGCGCGGAAGATACGAAAATGCTGAGCATCCTCGGCTGTATCGCAAGAAACTCGCGACACACGGCGCGCATTCGTTTCAATCGGACGCGAGAAAAAGACGCGAACGGCAGGCGGGGAATGAAGGGAGGCGACGGGCGGGATCGCGGCGCAGCGCGAAATTTATAAGTGTACACGATCGGAGTAACGCGAATAAATCGTCCCGGGATCGTTAATGGTTCTTATGTAACGCGGCGTCGCCCGGCGTAACGCGCGTTGTGAATCGAGAGGCGTATCGCAATAATCGTCGCGTTACGCACGGACGTGAGCGTCGGAACGGCGTCAAAATATTTTCATCGGCGGAAAAACGCGACCGGCCGAGGAGCGTGCGACGAAAGAGAGAGAGAGAGAGAAAAGAAAAATAGAATCGCGCACGACGAGCAGCTGCAGATTGCGATCCGCGAACTCGAGGAGCCTCGCTCGTCGTCACGATCGAAAAATTTCGCTGAACGTAAAATATTTAACGTCCCACGTCGACTGACATTTGAGACGGTCGCGATTGCGCGAAACGGCGCTCGCATTATGTAATTAACCTTTCCCGTTCGCGACGCGCGCGCGAATCGAATAGGTGCGATCTCCCGCGTCCCCTCCTCCCCGCGCGGAAAGGGACGCGACGCTACGCGCCGCGCCGTGGAAAAACGTGGCCGCGCGCGTCCGAGAGATCGAGAGGAAAAAAAAGGACGGGATATAGGGCAATGCACCCCATCCCCGGCTCACCCCCCGTCATTGTATACCCCGGCCGCATGTAATCGCATATATACGAAGCTATCCCGTAAGCCCTCCGCGCAGTACGACGTCCCTCTCACTCTCTCTCTCTCTCTCTCTCTCTCTCTCTCTCTCTCT
>NW_011967221.1:3385193-3387185 GCF_000949405.1 Vollenhovia emeryi
TCTCTCTCTCTCTCTCTCTCTCTCTCTCTCTCTCTCTCTCTCTCTCTCTCTCTCTCTCTCTCTCTCTCTCTCTCTCTCTCTCTCTCTCTCTCTCTCTCTCTTTCTCTCTCCTCTATTTCCCCTCCTTGTTACCGTGTCTATATTTCTGCCCATCTGTCTCGCTTTCCGATGATATTCCTCCAGAACCCGTCGCGCCGTCTCTCTCGCCCTCGCGCGACGAGCCCTCGCCCCGTCCTCCTCCCCGTCTCTTTCATTCGCGGCGAATGAGTTTTACTAACCGCTCTAAAGCGCTCATCACATCGCATGAATCACCCGGCGGCCGGGAGATTAAGAAACGCAGGATGACGTCGGCCGATAATGCCGAGATTCAGGAATCCGGCGGACAGAGAGTAACCGGACTGTATAACGTTGTACGGCGACAATGCGTTATTCGTTTATTCTCCGCGGCAGCGTTGCATCGCGCGCGCGCGCGCGCGCGAGAGAGAGAGTTAATTCTTTCAAAGCTATTCCCATTTCATTATCTCTGCGCTCCGCTAAAGATAAATAGCGCGATGCGCTGCGGTGGAATAAAAAAAAAAGTCAGCCTCTTGATTATACAGCGATTAGATACGTGACTGTTTTTTGCGATATCGACGAGCCGAGCACTAATGCAAGCGCGATACTCCTCTTTCTCTCTCTCTCTCTCTCGCCGGGGAATATAATATTTCGCTTGCGTTTGCGTTTCCTTCGGATTAAATTAGCGTCTCATAAATTAACGTAACGAGCCAAAAGATAAGACCTTTAGAGACTGGCGCGCGAGATGTGTCCCGGCTTTCGTTAGGTTTTTCAAAATGAAGAAAGCGGATATCTCTCGCCGCCGCGAGCTTTTAATTAAAAACTTGCAGCCGCATCGGCGGCGCGCCGTGTGAGCGAGCCTTTAAGCCCGCGGCTGCACACACGTGCACACACGTCATCGCGGAGGGTCCCGTGTGTGTTCCCCTCGCGCGCGCGCGTGTCGGTGGCCGTCGTTGACACAGGCACGCACGCACGTACGCACGTACACGCGCGTGGCCCGGCCACGCACGATATACGTGGAATTTGACTCAGGTACGTCACGCACACGGACACGCGTGAATCAACGGATAGGCACACTTGACTCGTCAACGCACATCGTCGCACAAAGCGCTCGGTAGACATTTAAAGATTTCATTTGGGCGAGCGAGTACTCGGAGCCTCCCCCCCCCCCCGTCATAAGCATCGAAGTTTTCGTCTCGCGGAAACGGATTTTTGCTTATCCGTATTCGTTACCGACGTACCGTGCGTATCTCGTCCCACGTGCGTGCCGCGAATCAATTACGGCACGAACGATATTCCGCAAAGAAACTATGCCTGCATTAGATATTCCGAGCGAACGGGGCAGCATGGCGCGCACACACACACATACACGTCGCGGGAGAGGGCAGGGGAGCGAGCGGAATGTAATACGATATCAATAACAAATGTAACGCGTTTACGGAGAGAGAGAGAGAGAGAGAGAGAAAGATGGAAAAGTGCGTGTGCCATGCGAGCGACGCGCGCCGCGGAAATTCAAACGACAGTTACGTCGCGTTCAAGTTAGCGCGCACAGTTAGATTGAATTTGGCGAGTTTGTAAACCGCGCGCATTATCGTGCGAAATCATATTGCACTTTGGGCTCCGCCCCGATAAAAATTTTGCAGCAGAAAAGCGAACGGTTGCGCTCTCGCGATACACTTGCAGCCCGACGCAGGAAATACCAGTCATATCCAGAGATCGATTGAACCCGGCAATATATATCCCGGCCAATGCATACATTATCCAGACGTCTGATTCTTGTATCAATCGATATGCCGAATTATTCACCGAATTATTCACCGAAAGCTGCACGATAAATAAGTCACTCGTCGATGGCGAGATTGGCTTCCCTTGCACTTCCGATTCTTCGGTACAATAAAAAAGAAAAGGCATCTAACGAGAGAGAGAGAGAGAGAGAGA
>NW_011967221.1:3387285-3407298 GCF_000949405.1 Vollenhovia emeryi
AGAGAGAGAGAGGGGGGGGGGGCTTAGAAATAAGCGAAATAGAGCTATCAGACCCGTATCTCTTAATATCAAGACTGTTATAATGAGCGCGACTGAAAGCTGATTCGCTGAAAGCTACCAGGGACGGGCGTATAACGCTCGTATACGCGTCGAAACGAGTGTACAGTCAAGCTCCCCTACACTTCCTTTCGGAATCTACAGTTTCCTCCATCTGGAATCGGCAGCCGTTTAACGGAAACTCCATCGAGCGCTCGGTGTCTCTCTCGGCAATTTTTTAATATACATTTTTTAACAACCGCGTCGCTCTCTACATTATCCTTTTTTTTCTGGTATTTTTTAACATTTGCTGCTAATAAATTCACTTGATATTCGATATCTGTTTGCTTAAATATTTCTGTTACTCGTGTTACTCGCATAAAAGTGGTCGAGTTACTGCTATTCAATGTATTAAAATTACAGAATCTGACAAATAAATCAACATTTTTCCGAACTCCGTCCTCCCGGAGAGTTACAGAAGGATTTATATCGAATTGATATTCGTTATCGATATCTGTTTGCTTAAATATTTCTATTACTCGTGTTACTCGCATAAAACTGGTCGAGTTATTGTTATTCAATGTATTAAAATTACAGGATCTGACAAGTAAATTAATATTTCTCTCTCAAATTTCGTCCTCTCGGAGAGTTAAAGGAGGATTTATAATATATCGAATTGATATTCGTTATCGACATCTGTTTGCTTAAATATTTCTATTACTCGCGTTGTTCACATTAAAAACGGTCAAGTTACTGTTATTCAATGTATTAAAATTAAATTACAGCATCTGACAAGTACATTAACATTTTCTCCCGACTCCGTCCTCGCGGAGAGTTAAAGAAGGATTTATATATCGGACACGCCAAGGATTTGTAGGCGACGAAGAAGAACGCGCGTGAGCCACGTATACCGCGCCCTTCAAAAGCACGCGTCGCGCTCGCACCGCTCGTTTTCTTGCCGCGACCGTATCGTCGTCCCTCTTCCTGCCTCCTTTCCTTCCGTTCCTTCTCGTTTCCCCGCAAAAGCCCCTTGGCATCGTTCTCATCGAGTTATTATTACACGGCATAGGGTCACTATCGTCGTTACTCCCGCGGAAGGTTCTCATTCGCGAGAGGCGCGTCGCGCCGATCGGCAATAAAAGATATCCGGGGACTCCGGCGAGTAAAATCGAAAGAGAAAGAGAAATGTATATTCCCATCTTGCGGATCAGAAGTCACCTTGACGATGGCAAAATGAAACCGGTTCTCGTGAATACACGAAATTGGGTCCTTATTTTGGTCGGGGGGGAGGGGGGGGGGCACCTCTTAATCAATGTTTATTTCCACGTTTATCAGACGCCGGAAAAATGCAGCGTCATTACCTAGTATTATCAGCGCATTTAGATTATGGCCCGCCCGATTATCTACAACACATACTTAGCCACGGTGATAAGTGATATGATAAACGAGCTTGATGCGATCCCAACGAACTAGCCTGTAATACAATTGTAGAGACGGAAAAATATTACCTCCCATTTTCAAAAAATAATGGGCCCTTGGAAAAACATTTGACTCTTCATCTCTCGCCGGCCGTTAATTTATTCTACATTTAATACGACGCCTCCCTCCTCGAATTTGCGACTCGAAAATAAAATTTTACGTAAAATTGTTTGTTGCGTTTCCAATTTACATGTTCTTTATGTTGTCAACGCTTGTAAAACAGTTATAAAAGCGGACGAACCGTTTCTCTCTCATTTACGTAATAGTCGTTTCAACGATGTTGCACGTGATAGCGTTTACAGCGAGCCTGAATAAACTGAACAATTAACGCAAATCGAGAAAAAATAGCACTTTTTTTACAAAGAGAATGAATTATAAAGCCGACATTTGTATTGGAATTACAATAAATACAACGAAATGCCATATATTGCAGAAGATTTGCAATAAATTATTAAATAAAGGGAGACGCCCATGCAATTTTGTATAAATAAATCGCGAATCACCGTTGAGAGATCAAGGGAAAATAATGGTGGATACGTATGAAAGCAAATATTATTAATGTTTACAGAATTTCTTCGATATATCGCCCGACATTCGTGGAATTTTTTAACGACACGATTCCTGGCGTGGCTAGGTTTCATATTTCCTGGACGACGGTGTTTTCTAGTCGCAATTGATCATAGTCGTAACAGAGTCGACATCAACGCAATAATCAGCGCATTCGTGAATTGCGAATCAGTGCCTTCGTTGAAATTTACAAAGCTCGGCGGCCCAAATTTACGAAACTAATTACGACGCGAATTAGCAAAGAATTACACGCGACCTCCCGCGTGTCGCATCGACGACGTTCACAGAGAGAAAGTAATATCGTAATGCGGTATTAGACGCGCGAAGTTGTCAACGACAAAGAAACGCGACGAGACGCTTTTGCGTGCATTCTGATCTTATGCGCAACGAGAACGGCGATAAGATACGAGGCGTAAAACGCACCAGAGAACAACTAGATTATGTTAAGCAACGCGTTCGCCGCCGATCGCGAATCGAGAACGAATCCGGGAGAATCGCAGCTTCGGAGGATTCGGTTTTCAATGGGGGAAAAAAAAGATCACAGCAAAACAGGGAAGTGTACCACGCGCCTCATCTCGCGTTTCGTTTGCCGCGAGAGAGAGAGAGAGAGAGAGAGAGAGAGAGAGAGAGAGAAAAAAGAGAAAATTAATAGCGCGACTCTTTTATTGTCATGCGTCGGAGCATCAGAATCTAAAATTGTAATAATATTAAGTCACATTACCGATCGAGCGCATACAATACTGTCGGATTCATTTTTGCTAATACATGCAGTTTCGCGCAGATAATGCAATGCGCTATTGCAGTTACGATTTCCCAATCGCGCACGGTTGGAGAAGTGAATGTGCGGCGAGGGGCGGGAAGGGAGGAGGGGGAGTACTCTGTCTACCAGGCTCTCCCTCTCTCGCTCTCTCTCTTCCTCATGCGCGCGTTACGGGAGGTAGAGGGAAAGAAGACCGAGAAGAGGGGCTATCCACGCTCGCACGCGACCTACGCATGCGCATACAAACGCACACACAGACACACGGGCACGCACGGCATACGTGTTATACATTTCGATATCGCATTATATTATTAAATCCTAAAGCGAAAAAGGAGGAGAAGAAAAACATTATCGAGCGAGCGAGCGAACGCGCGCGCGCGCGCGCTCGAGTTGCACTTATTCCTCTTTATCTCGCGTAATTGTAAAATTAAATCAGAGCGCATAAAGTCAGTCAGCTCGCTCGCTCGTAAAATTAACGGGTCGCGATAGGCACGACGATTGAGAAACTTCCCGAGACAAGGTAGATCGTTATCTTTCCCAGTTTTTTTTTCTTCCACCGAATCTACTCGCGAGCGAGTCCCCCGTGTGTAAAAACTTGACTCGAGGCTTTTATAAATTTAAAACGCTGCTTAACTCGCGTTTACGAGCCTCGGACTCGAATTAATCCGCGCCATTAACGGCAACGTTGTTGAACAACACTCTCGAGATAATGACGTTAATGTTACCGCATAACGCGAGAAAGAGGGACAAAGAGATATATATATATATATATATATATTTTACAAATTATAAAAAAGAATGCAATTTTGTAAATGTCATTTTTTTAAGTAGCTCCACTAGTTTCGTCGCGCCGTTTAATTTATATTATTCTTCGTTATTTTTCATTTCTGGTTCTTCATGAAGAGATTAATCTCGCCCGCGCCACTGTCCCCGCGCGCCCGTCCCCTCTCTACCGATGTTCTCCTCCCCTCTCTTCCTTCTCCCTCCACGCGGCACAGATCCGACTCTTTCCGAGCATCTTTCCTCTCACCTACACGTACCCGCTCCATCGACTGGATTCAATTCACTTTTCTCCGAGGAGCAACTCTCGCTCTGGGTGACTTCTCGCCTCGTTTATTTACTTCTTCCGGCTTGCACTAGGCATTTCCGAATATGAGCGAATTCGCGCACGGCAATAAGAGAGAATACAATACGAGAATCCACGATAATCCGAAATCTCCTCCAAGTGCGTACGCATCGCGAATTCGTTATCGATTTGCCCGGTTCCAAACTTTATCCTTTTAAAATTACACTGAGAAAAATTGCTTTGATTGTATCAACAGGACACGTATGACAGAATGTATTTTGGTGAAACCAAACAGAATTTCTAGCTATCACGATGGGGCTCGATATTTCATAACCTGAAGTTTGATAGACTTCACCGTGCGTCTAGTAAAGCTTGAAGGAATTCCGATTCGTCCGTTTTCTAACAGACGACTGGTTGAATCTACCGGATTTCTAATTAACGCAAGCAGATGTTTTTTTCTCAGTGCGGATACACTATTTCAACTTTAGTTTAATATTGCGTTTCAAGACTGAAAAAGTTACCGACGCGCAGTTTTCTGGGTTGGAAAAAAAATGTATACGCAAGGAAACTAACACTGAGATCCGGTTTCACTGACATTTCTATTACTAGTTGCGTTATTCGCACGAAGCGGTCGAATTTATTTGTTAGTAATTACTTTTTAATTGAAATTCAAATTAATACAAGATAAAAATTATTATATCGACGTAACAAAATTAGAAAGTTACTATTTCACGGTGTGGCTCTAAAAACGTTTCTTCAATTTGTAAAGCATATAAAAATAGTATAAACAAATATTAGCATTAAAAATATTATTTTAATACAACGCGGTAATCTGGAAGTTTCGATATAACAGGGATTACAAAGAGGATTATACAAGTAGATAGCAAATAGCTCACAATCAGATCTAACAAGTGTACAGAGTTTGGAACTAAAACAATACCAAGGAGAAACATGATTTTTTCCTCGGGGAATCTTGTGAATCACATTGGAAAGTGCGTGGAGAAGGAGAGCGAAAAGTGGAAAGGAGGAAATGTGGATACGAAGGGACCGTTGAAGACAAAAAGCTGTTCCATGGACGGCCGCTGTATACGCGTATCCCAGGCGACACCCCAGGGACGTCGCGTTAAATAAACTGACACTCAAAAAGCAAGCGGACTGACAGTTCGAAGGCGAGCGAAAATCACAAATCTCAAGAGACGCCTTTGTAATGAGTTTAGGCGCTATCGCGCGTTCGAAAGATCGCAAAATATTCGACAATAATCGCCGAAAGCCGAGGGTGAGACACGTCGATTTCGCGTTCGGCGAGCGATTGACGCGCCACTTGTTCTTTTCGCGCGCCCCAGATATTTGTGCAGCGAGTTAACGCACTCGCTAGACGCGGCTAGTGCCGTGCCAACGCAACCGAGTACCATTTGGAACCATTTGGAACAAGTCTAGCACCTGGAGCAACTTTTAGTTGCGGAGAATTTTGAAATTTCAAACTTCACACAAGTCAACCGGGCGCAATTCGTTTCGTTCAAGGGAGAAACCGCTGACCAAAATCTTGTACACCAATGCCCACTAATGCCCACTAATGCCCAGTGGGCATTACCTTATCTCATTATCATATTTTGTCTTATTTATCTTGTTTGTATTGTTTTATTTTCTCTTTATAAGGCCCCAGCAAGGCCTAATGCCCAAGCTAATGCCCAAAAATGTCCAGTAATGCCGCATATCTGTACACCACATTCTCAGCGGTTTCCCCTTCGAAATTTTCCAAGGGAAAAACCGCTGACCCAAATCTTGCACACCAATGCCCACTAATGCCCAGTGGGCATTACTTTATCTCACTATCTTATTTTATTTTATTATCTTGTTTTATCTTATTTATCTGATTTTATCTTATTGTATCTTTATAATGCCCCAGCAAGGCCCAATGTCCAAAAAATGCCTAGTAATGCCCAGTAATGCCGCGAATCTGTACACCGCAATGCCCTCAGCGGTTTCTCCCTCGGTTTCGGTGCTCCGTCGATCGTCAACGTCGATAATGTATTCGGGGAATCGCGGGATCGTGCGTATACACGCGGTTTCTATCGGGCCGAAAAAGTAACGCGAGAACTACCCGCGATTTCCGCTCTTTCAGCAAGAAACCTTATGGTAAAGAGAGGGAAAGAAAGGGGGGGGGAGCGAGAGGGACGCACACGGAGGAGTAATTTCCCGCCTTATAGACGCTGTATACGACGAGCGTATCTCGTCGCATCGCGCAAACGCTGCGCGTGCGCGCGCTGTATTCACGGAATGTTATGCACGCGTGCATACAGCGTTACTTGTCTTTTTCTCACACGGATGTTTTCTCGCGAAGCGTACGAACGTGCGAGCGCGTGCGCCGCGCGCGCCTGTGTGCGCGTATGCAAACACGCGCAATATACTCGCGCGGGAGAGAGAAAGAGAGAGCGGTTAACGTTTATATTACATTTTGCAAAAAAGCGACCCGATCGATAAAAACCCACCCTTCTCCGCGAGACGCGTATTATTTTTCAGAATAGTTCAATTTACCATTTCTCTCTCTCTCTCTCTCTCTCTCTCTCTCTCTCTCTGTCCCTCCCTCCCCCTCCCTCGCGTTCTTTTTTTTAATAATAAACGACGGGGATATTTTATCACTTTTTTGTTTGCTTGTTTTGCCAGGTCCTGCGTCGGATAGGAGGAGTAGGCGATCGATAGAATGCGCGCGAATGGCGGACAGGAATTTTCGGAGGCACGCAATAATGCAATGCGATTGAACGTTTTATTATCCTGAAAATAGAGTCGTCGTCGCTCGTGTTCCGTTGCGCGGCGGCGCGCGGCGCTGAATGATTATCATAACTGTCACGGAGGCATAACAGATACGTTATCGCCGATTATACCCGATTCATCCGCGCGCGAAAGGTGGGCAAACAATTTTTTGTACAGCGCGATAATTAATAATAGCAAAGGACACAAAAGATCGTTATCAACCGGTAACAGCGCGCGTCTCGCCATCCCGTGCGTCCTCGTCACCGAAAATTCCCAGCTCCGTTCGCGTCTGCGTGCGCGATTAAAAATCCAAGAAGAGATAACAGGCCGCCTTTACGATCTTATAAATCAGCATTATTATAAATCACCATTTCGCGGCGAGGCTAGGCGGACCGGCGTGTACAGTTACATCAGATCGAAGTGACTCGTCATGACGGTTCGTGTCGCAATTCCTCGCCGGTAGCGTTAAAATAATTTTTGGAAGCGACAGCGTCGCGCGCCGATTTATGTTCGCGGGGCAACATTAGGCGCGCGTTGCCTTATCGTTATTATTTTTCAACGAACGACTGTTGCTGCATCATCGAGAGTGCGCATTCAATTCGGTGACGTCAGGTCCGATAAATCGGTGATTAATTAGTTACGCGCGCGCTTTTGCTGAGATATCGATTCCTAGCGGCATATCAACATACGCCGTTGGCGTATCGGCGTGCACCAAGATGAAAACGCCACTAAAATCTTATTATTGCTATTAAGAGGAAAATTGCATTATTTGATAACTCGCGTCGCGGGCATAAAGCACGCGTTACGATCTCTAATGCAATTACACGGCGCGCGAGTCGTATCGGCGCGAAACCGGTTTCCGTTGTGCGACAACCGGGGAGAAAAATTCGCCGAGCATCGTTTTACCGGATTCGCCTTGTCTCAATTATTTGTCGAGGCTCACCCGCGAATCGCGGGTCCATTAACAAAGCGCGCCCGGCTGTACATACAAGAGAAACGAAGACACGGTTGCAGCGGACGGACCTGCCTTTTCGGAAAAGCTCGGCACAATAATAGAATACATTTTCCATTGGTCCAATTCCCAGCAGTAATTACATCGGGCCTTTCTATCGGCTTTGCCACCGTACGTCGTTTCCGTCCTCTCATCCTACCTCGCGTCGTCCGCCCTCGCTGCGCCATTCTCACCCCCCCGCCTCGTCCCCCGTGTTGCGTCCCGAGCGTCGCCGTCAAAGCAAAAATTGCTTCTGTACACATTTTCGGCGAATTCTCGCGCTCTTTGCTCGCCCGCGAGAGCAACGAGGCTTGTTATATAAAAATAGAGATTTGTCCCGCGCGCGAATCGAAAGTCGTGCACTTGGGGAAAATTAACAGGTAAAACTTCCGCTCGACCGGGATCGATAGCGTCGCCGCGATACGAAGCACACGCATTGCCGAAATGAAAATCTCATTAAGATTAATATGGGAGACGTTATTTATAATAGCCGATAATAAGGGAGGAAAGCGGCGCTCTCGTTCGATGCGCGCCCTATCGATTTTAGCGGCACGCGCGGGGGACCTGTCTTCGTCGATCCCTCGTGAACGAAATGCTTATCGTCGATTGAACAATTTTCCCCACTTGACCCGATTCGGCGGGGCTTTAGAACTTGAATTCTTTACGCGGAGAACGCTTTGAAAATGAGTAAGAAAAATAGTGAGATGGATGGAATCGGCATTGTCGCGATCACAATGCAGCCGGGTAATTGACTGCGGAGCAATTTTGTAATTGTATGCAAATCCGGGAAGCTTGAAATTATTCAATTCAGCCGCACAAAGTCTCTCTCTCGCGCGCTCTCTCTCTCTCTCTAGGCTTCGTTTCCATAATTATGTTAACAAGATAGACAAAGCTGCTCTAAACAATTTATTCGATCATTTCGCAGCGGATGATTGAAGAATGCCCGCGATTGTAAGATTTCACGAATATTCGAGAGAAATATATTTTTCGCGAGCAAGTCGAGTTTTCGAGAAATCACTTTGTTCCAGGATAAAACGATTATTACGGACAGCATTTTTCCGGATGCTCCGGCGAAATTATTTTATTTTATTAAACTGATAAACAAATGATTTATGATTTAATAAAACATTTCAATAGCGAATTTGCGACGAATATTTCACATTAATCCTGGAAACGCCAATATTATTTTAAGCAATATTTTATCATTTTTTAAATAATAAACGGTTTTAGATTTTCCGCGATAAAAGAATATTTCAAGGCTCCATAAATGCTTATCTACCTTTATCGGATTTTATTGTCTTTCAAGTAATTAAGTTTCTGCGCCATTAACGATTTGATACTTAACTGTGGCATAAAAATGTTCAAGCTTTTGATTTCACATTTTCGAACTAAATACGCGAAATAAATGTACGCTGGTACAGAAAAAAATAGTTTCAAAAATACAATTTCGAAAAAGATTTCATACGCCGGGCGGATATATTACTTTTTTAAAGCAATGATACCCGCAATATGAAACATATACATGTATATATAATACAATTTCCACGGACAATTAATCAAGATCCGCAATAAAACCGAGCCGACGGGGGAAAAATTGTCCTTTATAAATCGTGAGTAAACAAATGGAAATTTCGAAAACTTGGGCTCGGCGAGCGCGGAATTAATCTGTTTTCCTGAAAAGCCACTCATCGCGTTTTCACTCTACCAATTAAATATCACACAGCCATTCGTTGAAAATGGAACCAGATAATGGATACAGTGTCGCAGGTCGATACCGCGCAATCAGGACACAGCGCAGTATTCTCCCCCCGACCAGCTTACATAACTAATATTCTGTTACAATGGAATACGGCGTTGCTCGTCCGCGCATCTCCCGGCACAGCCGTCGATTTTGAGTCACGTCTAAAAATATCAATTAGACGCGTGCATTCGGTTGTTTATGTGCCGGTCGCGACACGGTTTACCCGTAAACTGATAGATAGATCACGGCGGCATCGACGACAGTCCGAGAATCGTAGAAATTTACTGCCAATTACTTCTTTCTACCTTGCGTACGGACACCACGTTCCCCTGCGACTACCTGCCGGACTACGTCGGAAACCGACGACGAGGAAAGGGGACGGCGAACGAAGGAGGGCACAGAGACACCGAGAGCAAAGGAAAAGCCCGATGAGACGACGATAACCCTCAGCGGCTAGACTATATTCGGCCGCTAAACGTGCGCCGCGCTTTCTTCGCATCGGCGCGTCGCACTCCAGAAATAAAGAACGCGACCGACACGTGCGCGCGGCTACGTAAATGCGCATGGAAATGTCGGATCATTTAAATATCACATTAGGTTGAAGCGTCCCTAATCGCGTGGAGTCTTCTTCTATTTACGCGCACGTTTTCTATTTTCGAAATCGCGCATATTTAAATAACTGGGAAAGAAAGGGGGGGGGGGAGAAAGCAAATTTTGTTATAAACCAGAACTCGTAGCGAAGAAAAATTGAAGGGAAAATTTTGCCATTCGCACACGCTTACGGGAAATTACTTTGGAAAAAAAAGAAGAAAACTCGCGACTCGGATTGTACACGAAGAGAGATTTACTGTCGTGTACCGTGAATTCTGAATATTCCGTACAAACACGCCCGCGGGGGGAAAAAATATACCGCCGCGAAGATTATTATAATCTACCGCGAGCGCCATTCATATCGCATTTAGCGAAATGGCGAAATCTTCGCTCGAACAATGACGTAACGAACGTTCCTGAACTTCTCACGGTTTCGTCGATTTCTCCGGATTCACGACATGTGCGAAAGGTATCGATTAAATCGCCGGAACACTGGGAGCTACACACCGCGAGGTGTGTTCACAGATTTCATTTAGTACTTTGGTGCGAAACGCTTGATTTTACATTTAGTGGCATTACGCAAATGCAATTGCTTCGCGCTTCGCGCGATAGATAGCGAGAAGAATTTCACAACGTCATTCAAGCACGTAGACTTCTAATCTTTAACCGTTCATTTCAATTTTGCAGATGGAGAAACAAGAAACTAAGTATAAGAGAACGGAATATAACACTGAAATAACACTGTGAACTCATCAACGATGTTAATTTCGAGTGCGTGTCTAGTGTAGAAATATGCAATACTGTTAATTACATTAATTATACTAATAACCATTACATTAATCGTAAGATTATCTTTTTTTATTAATATATTAATATTTAAAAAATTAACGCTACATTAATTTCGGTTGTGTTATTAGCGCAGAAATATGTAATCCCGCTAATTACAACAATAATCATTGCTATATTAACCATACAATGATCCTTGTATTTATTAATGAATTAGTATTAAAAGAATAACTGTCGAAACCTCGACGGTATTAATTTTAATTGTGATATCAGTGCAGAGAAACGTGATATCGCCAATTGCAACGATAATCATTATTAACCATACAATTGTCTTCCCATTCGTCGATTAATATTAATATATGAAAGATGCAATTTTCTAATATTTCAATACGCGAGGATGCGTTGAAAAAATATTTGGTATAGACGCGGAAATGTAAGTGTTAAAACTGTACACTGCACGTGTTTGACGTTTTACTAGTTTCAACATCCACTCGATGCTCGCTGTATAGCTCGCGTTTCATTATTCCCCGATTACCGAAGCGCATAATCGTATAGCTCATCGAACCAAGTGTTCCGCATGTATACATAACACGGCGGGTACACCGATGAATTTCGTGAGAAAGCGCGAGGAGAGAATGCTGCCGGGACTCATTAAGGCCGTTTTAGAGCGGGTGACGATACCGAAGCGGGAGAGAGCAGCTCGATAAGAGCGTACGTGTCAAGGCTGAATAAACATTAATTCAACTGTACAATGCGCCGCCCAGCGCATCGAGAGAAAAAAAGAAGAAGAAGGAACGAGGAGCAAATCGCGCTTTATCGTCGTTTTGAGGGAACAAACAGCCCGATCTAATTGCAGAAATCGGCCGAGCTTCGACTGTTTCCTGCAAAAGCGGCGCTATATGATATTTAGCCAATTCCGCGAGTACCGCGGACCATCGATTCGCTCTGAATCGCGCGCGCGCGCGTGTGTGTGTGTGTAGACGGGCACGTACGGGGAGGGAGATACAAGTGTTAGATGCCTGGGATCGATAGCAATGTAAATGTTTTATGGCTACAACTATAAAGGTGCAGCATCTTTACGTTGTATATCCATCCGCTTTATCTTCAAATGAAGCGGAATATAAAATTTTAAATATCATGAGAGCTATTGAAAAATGCGTTACCGCGGCTCTCTCTTATCTAGGATAAATAGAAAGAGCTAAGAAATATGAGAAAGTTGGTAAGAAGAGCGAGCGACAGCGAGAGAAAGAGAGAGAGAGAGAGAGAGGGGGGGAGGGAAGATGTATAATTTATCTCTTTTAAAATTTAATCGCTTACGTAATGCGTTTGTAATTTATATTGAAGGCGTCACGAGTGCTTGGTAAAGTTTATTCATTTAAATCGCCGCGCGAGCGCCGTGCGTGGCGCATATAACTACGGAATTAGATCTTATATTATTTATCGGCGATTCGGCGCCCGCGATAATGCAGTCGGGAAACTTTCACAGATAACGGGCGCGCGGTCATAATTCACGCAGATATAGAAGAATTAAGTCAACATGTGATCGCGCCTTCCTTTTATACCGCCACCGTGGTTTTTATCTTTTTTCTCCCCTTCCCTTTTTTTCTTCCTCTCTTTTGGCTCCTTTTTTGTTTCGGCCGATTGAAACGGGCAATGTAATCGCGCGGACGTACACTGCGCGTATGCCTGGTACAGTCCGATCGGCAAGTAGTCGGGTATACGTGCGGGACAATAATTTGTTATTGATCGATAAGAGGGATATCGTAAATAAAAAGTATCGCAGGGCAGCGGCCGCCCACGGGGGAGAATCGTCATCGTGGCACAAGCGCGACGAGCGGGGATCCGAGTAATCGCGATATTCGCGTGAATTAACTACGAGCCCCCTGTAAAAATATTCGTTAGACACCTCGCTCGCTCGCGCACGCGCGGGGAGATACTCTTGAATTAAGTGTAGAATGCAATTTGATAAATGTAGGTGAAAAGCGTATGGAATTTACTGCGCAATAAAACGAGCGCTACGCCTTTTGAAATAAGATCTTTTATGAAACGTATAAGCGCGCTAATGCTGCTACGTGGCAAACGAATCGGAAAAGGGAGGGTAGAATGGTAAGTAACATGGAGCGAAGTGTAAAAAAGATTTAACGAGAAATGTAAAAGGAATTATATTACGATTATAACCGTGGAATATCGATGCGGGACAGAAATGGGAAGGTGACATTCTCATCCCCGGCGATCGATCGCGGCGAGGGAAAAAAAATTTGTATGTTAATTGTCTCGTTAAAAAAAAAGAAGAAGAAGAAGACGAAGGCACAATCTGACGCAACGTTAATGACGAAATGTTATTCAATCCGGCGCGGCATCGCCGCTGCATTCGTACCGACGTGAATATTGTCGAGGCAACGATAGAATCGGATGCGAGGCAATAAATAATGGAAATAATAATTCTCTAATAACAGCGCCGGCGGACTTTAAATAGCAATGACGTGTCCGTGTAATTGCGAGGACGATCATACCGAGTTAACGTGACTAATGACTCAAAGTGGAAAAGCATTTCGGTACCTTTATCTACGTAATGACAAAATTTCTACGACGACACCGCCCGAATCTAGATTAAATCGGCTGTTCAGCAAATGACCGATGTTCATACGCGCCCTCGCGATTATTCATCTAGCCGCTGCAATTGTATCGCAATAAAATTCATAGCGCCGCCGTTATGTTTGCGGCCGTAATCACGATAACTGCACTCGCGAATGTTGGCCTTGCGCGTTACATCCGCGAAACTAAATGAACAGCGAATTATTTCAACGTGCGAGCGGAATCGATTAAAAATTTAAAAAAAAACAGAGACAGAGGGAGAGAGAGAGAGAAAAAGTAAAACATGATACGCGTGATAACGCGCTTATTAGAGAAGGACATTTATATAAACCACTACGTAAATATTTGTAGAGCCAAGAGCAAAGTGCTCGTGTATTTATCAACGCGTTTATCGACACACAGATATTTTACATTGTGATATCCAGCATTTAATTTGTACTCTTTTTTCCTCGATGCGTATTTATATAACGTAAAAAAAAGCAGCTACTCATGATACCCGCGTTTAAATAACAATCCGCTCAATGTCACTAGCCCCCGCGACTCTATCGGGATTGCTATTAATTATACCAGCGAGCGTCTTCTCTTTTATTAATTAATTGGGTTTGCGCTAAGGCCTGTGTGCCGCCGTTAATTATTTACCACGAGGAGAGAAAAAAAAAGAGTCGCGGTATAATATAAGTCTACGCCTACGTTGAATTGATTTCATAACTTTCTTGCCTTAGAATCGCGGTCAGCCAGACTTTCTGGCGTGACTGTACCCCCTCCCGACTAATTTTACCGATTAGAATTTTAGCATGATGTACAGTCCGGCGCAGAATTCCCGAGCGAGCCTCCTCGGCCGCTGGTAGTTTTCCCTCGCTGTGCAGTGCCACGCGGCACAATATCTAATCGCACGTATTCATTAACTCTATTACATTGGCTCGAGCGACGTCACACACCGCGGTTCGTGGAGCGCGCGCGCGCGCGGGGGGGGAGCTTTAATTTTAATGCGATTCCGCGGGATGGCGGCGGCGGCGAGCGCGATCGCGAAATCGAGATGCACCGCGCGGATCGGCCGACGGGCCGTGCATAAATTTCGGCCGACACGGCGGATTCGCCAATTTTTCTGATGGCAATTCGTGTGAATCATCGCGCGCGCGCGCCTCGCTCGTGTTCGGGGGCCGTCTTGCCCCGCGCGCCGGCGCGCGTTATCACGCGGCCGAATAAAAGATTCTTATCGGCCCGCTCCTTATTTTGACGAGAATCTAGCGTGCGCCCGAACGAGAGTCTAAAAGGAGAAATCTGAGCTTTACACCGATTAAACGGTTTGGAGTGGGATACGGGGGGAGGGAGAGGAAGAGGGGGGGGGGGGATAACCTTGACGGCCGCGGTCGAGGCGACAATTTGATGAAGAGCACGATACGGCTTACCGAAAATTCCGCGTTTACACGTCGGCTGAAATTACGTCGGACGTGACAGCGTCGGATGTGCGGTGAAATGTCGTAAAAAAAAAAGCGACACCGGTGTGCAATTTCGCTCGGGAATAAATGATCGCTAATCTTCAGCTAATTAACCGGTGTCGACCGGAATCGTCGTCACACACACACACACTCTCTCTATCTCTCGCATTCTCGGTCGCTCATAATTCGGGCCGTGAGACTCCACGAAGGTTGAAAAGTAAATTTCATTAAGGCAGCCAGTGGGTACTTCCGTTTAATGTCGTTAGCCCCGGGGGGGGGGGGAGATCGAAAATAAAAGAGGTCGAAAAAGACGGGACGGGTCAAGTCAACGTCGAGGATTCAGATTAACGGCGTTAATATTTACAGACACTGACGCGGTGCTACGATGAAAAGGCCGGAGAGATAAGCGGGGGGACGGGGTAGGGAGAGAGGGTGGGGAGAGCAAGGCAGATTCTATGGATGGATAATGGGTGGCACAAAAAGATCAATAAATGCACGCACGTCCGCGCGAGCTATAAATTCGAGTAAATACGCCGGCGAAACTTTTTCCATCAGCCTGATTAATTTTGTTTTTATTCTATTCGCCGCCAGAGCTATTTTATATTTCAATCAGAACGTGGCGGCGCCGTACATAATTATATGCATTCTACATTACGTAAATAATATCAGCTGCAATATTTAACATAATACCACGTACATTTTATAATGCATGTATGTTCTGTTAAATCCTTTGTATGCAAAATATTACGTACGTACGTACGCGTGTATAAAACAATCTATATGCACGTACGTATGTGCATCCATAGTTCAAGGAAACGGGACTAGTGAGGTTCGAAATTTTTCTAAAGGCGCCGTCTCCCGCATAAATTCGAGGGGTCAGCCGCTGAGGGCATTGTGTAGAGGGCATTGTACAGATTTCGGGTATTACTAGGCATTTTTTGGGGCGTTGGTGTTACTTGGTATTGTAAAGAATCTTAAAAAGATGAAACAAGATAAAATAACAGATACGAAGTAATAAAGGATGTGAGAGCCAAGACGGACGTTAGTGTCTAGAAATGATTTTAAGTTTTAAATTTATTGCGAAAAATTTAAAAATTAAAATCATTTAGACATTAACATCCGTCTTGGCTCTTATATCCTTTAGCACTTCGTATCTGCGATTTCACATCAGAGCCTTATGAATTTTATTAAGATAATAAGAGGCGATTATTTGGCGAGTGTTTGATACATATATAATACTAAAGTGTACCGGAGTGTACACTCGACGTCGTGAATGCTTTTACACCTGCAATTAGCCGTCAAGTTGAATATGTTCCGATAGAAAAATTCACTTTATTAAAATAAATTTCCCTATTGGATATCCCTTTCTTCAGGTGTAAAGGCGCTCATGACGCTGAGTGCACACTCCGGTACACTTCGGGTACATGTACCAAACAGTCGCCTAAAGTCGCCTGAGACAAAGTAATGCCCACTGGGAATTAGTAGACATCTACGTACACGATTTTGGTCAGCGGTTTACCCCTCGACATAAATAAGAATGGAATTTCAAATGTCCGCGCGGGGCAATTTTACAACCAACGGATTGAAAATCGTTCCGGGCCGCGCAACGGATTAGATACCCGTAGGAGGTGCCTGCGCGGAGTGTATGAAGTCGGCACCTCACATTCTAAAAATTTTAACTTTTGAAGTTGTCCCAGGTAGTGCTAACTTTGTACCACATTGTTCTAAAAGGATATTATTTTATTCAAATCTGCCGAAAGAATTAAAAAACTATTTTTTACTGGCACCCCTTTTTCAAAAATCAAAGATTTTTTCGTCGCTATAGATTGTTCCAAACATTGTTCCAAAAGGATATTATTTTATTCAAATCTACTAAAACAATAAAGAAAACTATTTTTTTTTGCTGGCACCCCTTTCTCAAAAATCAAAGATTTTCTTGCCGCTATAGATTGTTGTTCCAAAAGGATATTATTTTATTCAAATCTGTTTGCCCCAAAAAAATAAATAAATAAAAAGAACCATTTTTTGCCGTTTCAAAAGAAAAACCAATTTTTCCACGACGACGAAGGAGAGCGCGCGGCCCGTCGTATAGTTCTTCCCATTGTGCGCTTTCGAGCGCGTTCTCCAGCACGCTCGGCCGTGCACGGCTATTGTCAGCACCCGGGGGGCACCTGTCCAGCGGCCAGGCTCGCGCGCGGCTGAATTTGACTCGCCCTGTAGGTACGGCTCGGCCTGCACGCGCGCGTCGTTGTGTGCGCGCGCACATGCACGCGGGGCACGGACGCACACCGGCGGTCCCGATGATTTCACACAGAGATACAGGCGTGTAAACATGTCGGATATGCGACTCCACGTAACAGGCTACGTATGCACGCGCGCGATTACCGGATAAATTAATATAAAAAAAAGGCGACTTGGAAAAGAGCGAGACAAAAAGAAGCTCGTCTACGTGTTCCGCCTCGATAATAGGCGTTAATAGGAAGGACAGTTTCCGCGCGCAGGTGCAAATACGTGCGGCGCGCGGGCGGTATAGCGTATACGTCCGTCCGTCCTCCGCGTGCGTGTATGCGTCTCCTGATGTATTATAATTACAAATTTAAGCGGGAATTAGTAATTTTCTAGTTGAAACGGAATATTGTACACGTTGGCTGTCGCCCGCTGAATGTATAACATTTAATTATACATTATAATTTTGATTTGCGGAGAAATATAGAAGCGAAGAAATATATCATTCCCCCGTGAAACCAATAATAATTCATGAATAAATGAATAAATGCAAACAACGTTGCATTTGCATTGTTTAAATAACGATAATATTAGTAAAGATAATGATATGATTTTATGTCGCGATAATAATACGTAATGCGCGGCTCGAAGGGAGAAAGAGAGAGAGAGAGAGAGAGGGAGGGAGAGGCGAAGGAAGAGGCCCGTGGAGAGGGAGTTAAAAAGAAATTACGCGTTCATTTCTTTTCCGCGCGATTAGCGCAACGAGAATATTAAACTCGTGTTCAGAACGTCGCGCTTAATGTCTCCGCTTACGTGCGATGAACCGTGATACTCGAGCGTTAATGTTGTGATATCGCTCCCGAGGAGCGCTCGGTGCTCGATACAATTTCAAAAACAGAATCGACAGAGAGGGTCCGCGATTAAAGTAGCGTTAGGTAACCTTGCGCGTAAATAAACCGCGAGAAAACGCGCGCGTCCAAGTGGAGCTAAGCTTAATACTTGTTTTTCCCCTTCCCGCGTGACTGTCTTAGCCGAGGGGTAAACCGCTGACCAAAATCGTGTACACCAATGCCCACTGATGCCCGGTGCACAGAGAGAAAGGTTTCTTTGGATTTAGTATTCCTATTTATTTGGTTGAAATTTGTTTCATTAAAACAATATATGCTTATACGAAACATTATACATATGTTTTGAATAAGAATTTTGTTGTTTTATTCAAACAACCTGTATTATTTGATAGAAAAAACACTATTATTTGAAGTAGTATCTTTCAATGAAATAATTATATTATTTGGCCAGGCGCTTATAAAGTTTGGTGCTGCCACTAGATGGCCGCCGAACTCGCAAGTAAAATCGCGGCAGCTATGATATATAAGCGACCGCATCAGCAGACGCAGTTTAATCATTTAATGGTCTATTTTTTATTATGGCTGAACATAGTGTACTAATTCAGTGTTTATCTTTCTTCTTTTAATGAAGGGAAAATTCTAATGTAGAGAGAGAAAGATGTATGCATATACATTTGTTTCACATATTTTCTATCAAACGATAATGCTGTTTGAATGAAACAATAATATCGTTTAGATTAAAGGGAATATTCCTTTCGTTTCAAACAAATCTTTTATTTGAAGTAAAGCTATTTGTTATTTGAAAGGTCAAATAATCATATTTGTTGAACCAACAATTGGTTTGTTTGGACTATTCCAAAAGATAAATTTCTTTGAATCTAATAAAATTTATTAAATTCAAAGAAACCGTTCTCTCTGTGTGGGCATTACTTTATCTTATGGTCTTATTTTATCTTACTTATCTCGTTTTATCCTACTTTATCTTTATGATGCCTCGTCAAGGCCTAATGCCCAAACTGATGCCCAAAAAATGCCTAGTAATGCCCAGTAACGCCGCAAATCTGTACAGCACAATGCCCTCAGCGGTTTCCCCCTCGGATTGTTCCAAGCATTGTTTCACAAAACGATATTATTTTATTCAAATCTGCCAAAAAAATTAAAAAAGTATTTCTCGCTGGCACCCCTTTCTCAAAAATCAAAGGCGCTTCCCAGTGGGCATTACTTAATCTTATTTTATCTTTATTAATGCCCAACAAATGTCTATTAATGCCCAGTAATGCCGCAAATCTGTACACCACAATGCCCTCAGCGGTTTATCCCTCGGTCTTACAATTAGCCTAATATTACATTTGTCGTACGACCAATTTTTCAAGCGTGCCGATTGGCTGCGGAATAGAAAAGTTGTCGAGTCTCTGGAAATTTTCTATTTCGCAGCCAATCAACGCGCTTGAAAAGCTTGTCATACGACAAATGTAATATTAGCCTTTAGGCCTGTGACGAGGTTGCTAGAACTTGGTCCAAGTTCTAGTTTCGAGAAATGCGTATCCAATCAACTTGCAGCTATTCCATTCTCGAAACTGGAACTTGGACCAAGTTCCAGCAAGGTGGACACGGGCCTTTATGCAGGTCGATCCTCGACGCGCGCGCTCGCGAATAACACCGGAACGCGTGATCGCCGGCGTATTATTTTCTACGCGTTACTTTTCCGATCTGCTTGCGAAACAAGCGGTGCATCTCGCGCTGGCGAATACGTGACATTATAAATGCAGCTGCGTGACCTTCCCCGCGACATTTTATTTCACGTATATCTCGCGATCCTTTCGTGAGCGAAATGTAAAAATAATCGCGGAGAAGGCCGGGGGGTGCGGCGCGTCAAATCCTACCGCGCGCGTTTATCCGACTTTGCCGGAAAATTTGTCCCGCGACGCGGGGAGGGGGAGCTCGGAGCGAATTAGGCGCGACGATATAAATCACCGTCATTGTTTCCGACGACGCCAATTTTTATTTCCGCGCGCGATCCGTTTGCAGCTCCGATCGCGCGAAACCGAGCGAAAGCAAGGACACAGACTTGAATCGCAGGCGATCGTCTTCCACCTTGGAATTTGATTTCGTCGTAGAATTCGTTCGCGAGAGACAG
>NW_011967221.1:3407398-3409513 GCF_000949405.1 Vollenhovia emeryi
AGAGAGAGAGAGAGAGAGACAGAGACGCGGCTCCGGGCCGGGGCGCTCCGCTCCATTGTCCGACGCGGGTGAAACACGCGGAGTTGTAACCCACATCAGCGATGAATATAGAAATCGTTAAAAGGCAAAACGTTGCACGGCCGGACGGTTACCTCGCGACGTGACGGCCGAGAGTCGTTTCGCTCGCCGGCCGCGCGAAACGATATATTTCCTCGCGGGGTATCGCGATTCAATTTCATTTACGTAATGCGCAACCGTCCCGGCGAGGCCCCCCTCCTCCCCCCGTTCTCGCGGGATATCCCAAAAATTTCACCCCCCCCATGCGCGCGCGCACCCTCGAAATAGATAAACGCGTGCGCGATAACGGAATTAAATGCGATACCCGCCGATACAATAATTGCTACAATCCCGCGATTCCTCGTTTATCGATTTAATTCTCAAACGTATACTTTCAATTCGTCCGCTAGAACGCGAGCGCGGCGAGGGGGTGGGTTGGCGGGGACGCCGCGGAGGGGCGGGGGAGGGGCGAGGAGAGCTCAAGCACCGCGCGCGCGGGGGAGAGCTCGCTCAAAAAAAAAAAAAAACTGCGCCCGCCAGAAAATCCTGTCGCGCGCGCACGCGCACGCACGCAACACGGTGTACTTATCGGTACATACAGCGTACATTGTCAATGACTCGCCGCGCCGCGTATTGCAGGCAAACAGCCGGACCAATGATATTCCACGTAGGGTAAATAAACAAGCCGGCCGCGGCGAGGAGAGGAAACGGCGTCGCGAAAATAACACTTTCCCCGCGCGCGCGCGCGCGCGATCAATTTTCTCCGCGGACTGTACATGCCTTTTTCGACAAAGCACTACGAAAACATTTCTTTTTTCCCCACCCCCGCCCCCGCCCGCGCCCCCACCGCCGCCGCCGTCGCCGCTGCTGTCGCCATCTCCGTCGCCGACGACGTCGTCGTCGTCGGCGTCGTCGGCGACGGAGACGCTCGCGGCCGCGATTTTATTCGCGGGATCATCTTAAAAGCATCGAAATTGGATTCGTACGCGCGCCCGACTCTCGTCCGCGGCGCGGCCGCGGCGCGCGCGAGAAATGCCAACGATATTATTCCGTCCGCAATAACAATGTAACCGTCTCTATCGATTCTCGAACATATGACAGATAATGGCCTCTGCTGCTTCCCCTTCTCCCTCTCCCCCCTCCCTCTCTCTCTCTCTCTCCATTACCTTTTGTTTTTCTTCCTTTCGTTTTTTTTCTCGTTCCGTTTTTTTTTCTTTATAATACATCGCGCGGACATTTGTCACGACGGGCCGCGCGTTATTGCCGTTCGGTGAAAGCCGATCCCGCGGTGGCCGAGTGCGAGAGAGAAATGTCGAAAACAATGCAATTTCTCATTAAATAGTCGTTAGGACAATGCGAGTTGAGGTGGCTGCGTTAAATCGGGTTAAGGCACATCTATAAATACCTCACTAACTGAGAACGAGAGGGAACGAGACGGAGAACGGTATGTAGCAGAGCCGGTGCGCGAGAGACAGACGGAGGGGCAGGGGGCAGGGAGAGACAGAGAGAGAGAGAGAGAGAGAGAAAGAAAGAGGCACGGAGCGAACGGAGACCGCGGGGCAAACGGAGAAAGATACAACGGGGGAGAGCCGGGGCGGGAGCGAGCGAGCGAGCGAGAGGTACCGAGAGCGACGGAGAGAGGGAGTAAAAGGCAGAGTCGGCGGGAGACGCGCGAGTGCGAGATAAGGACGGAATCATAAACTTGACAGAGAGGATCGAAAATGAAACGGAGATGCACGGATAGACGGTGACGGTTTAAAGAAGCGAGAGAGAAGAGAGCGAGCGAGCGAGCGGGCGAGAGACAGAGAGAGAGAGAGAGAGAGAGAAAGAGCGAGCGAGCGAGCGAGAGAGAGAGAGAGAGCGAGCGAGCGAGAGGGTGGGGAGAGAACGAGAAGTAACCAGTCTATCTAATAGTATGGTACACATCGAAGATACATACAATGGTATTCGTTGCCAGATGTCTAACTACACGATCATCTCCCCACTATCCGGGCTACCCCCTCCCCTGTCCCCCCCCCCCCTGCCGCCCGCCCTCCCCACCACTCGTCACCACGCGTC
>NW_011967221.1:3409905-3415341 GCF_000949405.1 Vollenhovia emeryi
ACTTCTGCATTACAGTCGAGCGAGTATTTGCCGAGGTAAATCTGACGGTTATGTGGGAGGGGAAGGGATGAGAGGGTGCGAGGGAGAACCGAGGGAGCGCAGCGGGGGAGGGGCGCGAGAGCGCGGTGATTATAAAGAGGGGAAAAAAAACGGAAAAAAGAAAAGACGCGAGCGAGCGAGCGAGCGAGCGCGAGAGAGAGGGGGAGGGAGGGAGAGAGAGAGATAGAGGCGTTAAGCGCGAAATTTATTTGCGGCACGGCGTTAACGGCGGCGACGGGACGGGAAATTCGTGTCTCCCGTGTATATAACCCGGCTTCCATTCGGGCGCGCTCTCACCTCTATCTTTTCCATTTCTTTGCCGCACGAGTGTCACACACTATTCCCACAGTCATCTAGGATCCCTTGGTGCACACACACACTGACGGCACATACCGCGCGGGCATACACATATATAAAATGTATATATGTACATATATATATGCATACATATATACATATATATATATGTATCACGGACTATCCACGGGAACGCGGTGTGCGTGTATCGGAGCGATATAGGTTTGACGCGCTCGGACCAGCGACTCACGGTGCGGCGCACGCCGCTGTCCCATCAAGACTACTTTGTATTTACTCTAATTATGTGACGTCACGGATACACTGCTCGCCCCACCACTCGGCCGGCGGAGGCGGCCGAGCGCCGCCGGGCGCGGCCGAGCGCGGCCGAAGCCGCGGCGACGGCGCGCATGGCGCGCCGTCCTGCTCGCCGTACTAGTCACCTGTCGTTTCGCCTCGCGCACGTTTCCGCGCGGTGCTGCGCCGCGCGCCGTGGTCCCCTTCGCCGTCGGCCCGTCCGCCGTCCGCCTCGCAGTCGTCGCCGTACGGTCGCGCGCCGCGCCTCGTCCGCCGCCGAGCGCGGACTCTCGCGCGTCTCCGAGTCGGGCGAGCCGTGCGCTCGGACGTCGCGCGCCTCTACCCGGGGTGCCGCGTCGCCAACCGCGCGCGTGCCGTGCGGGGCATTTTTCGAGAACATGGAGGCGGGCGAGGGTCCTTCCGCGACGTCCTCCCGGGCGCGAGTGAGTCTCGTGTCGTCTCTCGTCCACCGTTGCAGTGCGCGCACGCGTCCCCGGCTCGGCGGCTCGGCTCCTCGCCGAGCGATTCGTCGCGCGAGGTTCCCTCGCGCTCTCGAGTCCGCGGCTCCGTCGAGTAGCTCGGAGTGCGGTGAGACCGCGAAACGGTGTAGCTACGGCGCGCCCGGTTGCGACGAGGGGCCGCGTGTGAGTGCGATCGCGCGACGTTCGAGATTGACGACGCGCGAGGCGGGTAGATTCGAGATGTCGTCGCGGAAAAGTGAGACTCGGCCCCGTCCCGCTTGCGGATCGAGAGGGACACCGCGGCACGCTCGAGGAAAATGCGTCGCCGCGCCGCTGCTTGTGTTAAACGTGTCGGCGAAAACGCCGCGAGTTTCGCGAGATAAGAGGAGACACGTGTAGCGACGTGACAGCGCGCGAATGTTTCTCGCCGACGCTTTAAAACGTTAATCGTCCCGTCAGTCGCGACGGAGCCCCGCGTTTGAAAGTCAGATTCCTGCGAATGGCATCGCGTATGCGAAACCGAATCGCCGACGCGCATGTAAATTTAAGACGCGATCAGTCTCGATTCTTACTGCGAGTGCGCGTAACAAAGATACGTTCGAAGGCGCCGGCAAGGAGCAAGTAAATTCGGGGAAGCGACGAAACTCGGACCGAATCGAATCGACGTTTAGGCCCGGTTTTTCCAATTTTCTGGTCAAATATTAACGAGAAGTTAGTCGATTACCTGCCTCTTCTTAGATAATAGTAGAGAAAAAGACGGAGAGTCGACTAACCTCTGGTTAACAGTTAACCAGAGATTGAGAAACCGGGTCTTGTGGCCTGTGTCCGTGATGCTACAACTTTGTCCAAGTTCTGATCTCGAGAAATGCGTAGCCAATCAATTTGCAGAGTTTGTGGAATAGCTGCAAGTTGCCTGGCTACGCATTTCTCGAAACTAGAACTTGGACCAAGTTCTAGCATCGTGGAAACGGGCCTTTAGAAGCGTTTCGTCCGGCGATTCGTTGTCGCCCGAGTTGGCGTTGTTCGCAAAAGGGGAAAAAAAGAGGAAGAGAAAACGAAGTAGTAGCCGGCGGACTAAAAGTCAATCAGTGGATTATCACTAGAAACAATGAATCAGACTATTCACTGTCTTCAGGCCGCCGATTGACTTTTAAAGCTTGATCTACGATGCGCTCTTTGCGTTTAAAAATATTCTATAAACAATGAAAAGTGTAGCGATGATGTACGATTACACATTATCAGCTTGCACGAATTTTTTAAAGGTATTCATTGGCTGTGAAATGGAATGTGTCTGGAGCGCAATGTGGAGCAGGCTTTAAGCCTAATGTGTTCTGTGCATCTGAAAACGTTCTATTTTATATAAACAAGTCGAAGCGCTTAAAAAATTTGTCGACAATGTACGATTGTACAGTGCATAATATATAATTTACCCACTTGCGCAAATTTTTTAAACACATTTTTTTACTACAAAATAGAACGTTTCTAGACGCAAAGAGCATGGCACATAGTGGTTCAGGCTTTAAGCCTAATGTGCTCTGTGCATCTGGAAACGTTATATTTTATATAAACAAGTCGAAATGTTCCAGAACTTTGTCGACAATGTACGATTGTACGGTGCATAATATACAATTTACCCACTTGCGCCAATTTTTTAAACACTTTTTTTTTTACTACAAAATAGAACGCTTCTAGACGCAAAGAGCACATTGTGGATCAGGCTTTAAAGAGCGGACGCAACTGAAAGATTGTACTCGAGATGCCAAATAAACGACACTGTCATTAGAAAAATCGTATTTGTTTGTCCCATTTATTATCCAAAGCTCTTTCATCCAGCTTCCAATCGTCCATCTCTCACAAAAACTATATCGATGCTCGCGACTGATTTCCTCTCGCTCGGAGACGTACCGAAGGAAAATGGAAAAAAAAATGAAAGGAAGATATCACGTCATCGAACATTGTTCTTCTCGCCGCTGATCGCTCCGTACTGAACCTCGAGACGGTTTCTCCTTTCACGTCGGCAACGCAATCGCTTCGCTCCTTACAACTCTTTCGCAGATCGTAGGACTGAGGTTTAATCGCGGTTGTTCTAGATAAAGGTCTCTCTGTTTTTTTTTCTTTGTGTCGCAATAAAAGGCGCAACGTGCACGAGAAGGAGAGAGGAATGACGTTTATGTATTTACAATATGCGCGCCGCGCACGCCTCCCCAGGCGGACTTTGGACTTTAGGCCTAATTCGCGAGACACTGATTAACACGGCGCTAGAATTAGCGTACTACGTACAGGCTGGTATAGTGGCGTGTAGTAATAAGTTCGTTGTTTCTTCCCCTCCTTCTGTCTCTCTCGCGCTCGTAACGATCCCCCGTTAACGACCTCCCGGCCTCGCGCGGTGAAATTTGACAGCGGGCAAAACAAGTGCGGCCGACGCGGCGATTCAAAACCGCCGCGACAACGGTGTAGGTCTCTCGTCTAATCTTGGGGAAGGGCGGACCCCCGAGGAGCCTCGGGGGGGGGGGGGGCGATCGTTCCGTCGGACGATCCCTATCGAATTAGGGCTCGAGCGGAAAGATTGTCGTAGCCGTCTTGCGATTCCGTCGTGAGACTCGGGGGGGCTCGATCGTGAATCTTTTCTACTAGCGTGAACTCGAGCGAGAGGTGAACAATTTTGTTGAAGAACTTGACTGTTCGTCAACGAAATTTTTCGCCTTTCGCGAATCGCCGTTTACGTCCTACGGCGGAATCGTAAGCAGGCAGTCTTTCTGCTCGGGCCCTTAATTGTGTTAAATATTGTGCGTGACGTATCGAGGGAACGTCTCGCGCGTTTCCGAGAGAAACGAATCGACTTGGAAATTGCAGCTGAAGCGAGGGGGAGGGAGATTCGTTCGCCTGACCCTTTCGTGACCGAATTATCTTGCGTTTCCGCCGAGGAGGCGGAATCACTCCAGCATCCCCTTAAGTCTCTTCCAAGAGTCCCCCATGTATACCGGCATAGTTTTTTTTTCTGGAAGAATCGCTTTATTAACCCTCTAATAGTAAAATAGTAATCGAATTCGCCTCAAGCTGCAGTTTATTTTTTTTAAACAAAGATTCCTTCTATCACGCTTTTTTTCACTACTTTACACAGTAAAAAGTAAAATGCTAATGTTAACATTTTTCACACGTCCCAAAAAGTCCACTCTAAATTTTAACGTCGGTATTTTCTTGACCACACCTGACATTTTTAATAATACAGGAAATTTATTGCGAAAAATACTACCTCAGCCAGGGTTTGAACCTGGACCTCCCTGCACTCTAGGCACAATTCGACCACCGTGGCATATGATAATATTTGTCGCAATAACAGTATAAAGATATTGTCTGCGCGTATATTTTCGGTTTTTGTGAATTGTAAGTTAAAGTAACATTCATCGCGCCTGTCACTTTTTGACAAATAATACACGTTAATTAATTAATACTTTACTTCACATTACATTTATGTTCTTTTAACCATAAGTGTGATGTAATAAAAGCAGACGGGATTTTGAAGAAATGTCGATATCACATGTTTCGGTAGATTTTGTTGAAATAGCTGTGTTAAAAGAACTCAAAGTGATATTCAATGTTTTAAACGACGTACATAAAGTATCAAGTTATTCTGTAACACAAGCATAACACATATAAATGTTACGAGATAAGTAACATGTATATTTTATGTTAACTGTGAAATAATAATCAAGTCTTGGTGACACAAGAAAATTTTAACATTTCAGCACACGACTTTTTTACTGTGTAACGAGAAGACGCAGAAAGCAAATGGCTCGGATCTGACTTCACTTTGCCAGATAAACCGATACAGTTTTGAAAACGCACCTTACTATTGGAGGGTAAGTCACGTAAGTCAAAAGTCGTCGCTCTCACGTCAATTCGACAGGATGCAAACAACGTATGTTACACTAAAGGCTTTTAATTGACACGATTAAGTATAACTCGAGTCTCCCGTAATGGCCGACCCCTCCTCCGCCGCGACTTCGGCAAGTTCCAGTTGATTCTCACGTGCGAAACGTTTGCGGGGAGGGGAGGGGGAGGGGGAGGGGGGCGCGAGAAAAAGCATCGGTATACGAGATAACACCGTCTACTCGATAAGCTCGTAATTTCAAGAACCGTGAAAATGTTAGTTTGATTTCAGTTTGTAAGTATATCCAATTCGGTACTTACTGAGGTACCGGAGGAACTGAGTCAACAGTTACGAAAATAGATACCGCGTGTTCGTTAACACCCGGATCGCCACTGGCTTCGATCGAGTCGATTGTTCGCGCGTGTCGCGCAACGCAAACACCGAATATAAGCTCTCTTTCTCTCTCCCTCCCTC
>NW_011967221.1:3415610-3426365 GCF_000949405.1 Vollenhovia emeryi
CTCTCTCTCTCTCTCTCTCTGCCCGATTGAAATCGATTTCGATATATAACGTAACGTGCAAAAGATAAATGGAGTTCGCCGAGTTCTAACGCGCCGTTTAACAACGGCCGGTCCTCGCCTAGACTAGATTTGGTACCACGACCAGGGTGTAAGTGGATCGAGTAAAGTATCACAGCTGGCCCCCGCTGTAATATCCAAATGAAAAATAAATGAGGGATTGGGGGGGCCTTAAAAGAGTCGTGCATTCGCCCCGACTCCGTTCCCGGCTCGGAACCGATTTCTTATACGTTACCCGTCTCATTACTTTATTGATAAGTCATCTATGAAACGTAGAAAAAATTATACAAATAGCGGCTATCTAAGATCTCGGGGTTCCCCGGGAACGGAGCCGGTCCGATGGGACTCCCTTTTTTTTGCGCGTATTTATATTCAAGTATGTATAACCGTTATTATTAATAATAATATTAATTATACTCTATTTTTAAATATCATTAATATTATCATTATTATTAACTCGCACGCTAAGGTAATCGCTGTGACGGTGCGTGAAACGTTACAGAAAATTGTATTCGTCAATTTCCCGCGGGGAGAAGAGAGTGCCAGCGAAGCAAAAGCGTTTTCCTTATAACGAAATTAGTTTTATAGTTGTACGACTTTGAGATACCTATGGTCTACAAGTTGTAAAGTAAGACGCGCGTATCGAGGAATGTAAGAGGAGTCCAATATATCGGCGTGACGAATCTCTGAGACGACTCACGCGCATCGTATTTTGTATTTGTATTGCACCGGCACAGCAAATTACTTCTATTATATCGAGAAAAGCGTGTCGAGATCGCACGAGGCTTCGTCATATTTTTCTCTCGAGATTCTACTTTATACACGAAAATTATAATCACAGTTCGAGTCACCCCGCACACCTCCGGATCGTCGCGCTCGGTGAAAACTGGCGTGCCCTCCGCCGCTCGTGACGATTTAGACTTACAAACTCGTGGAACGGTCGAATCTAAACCCCTCGCACAACAAAGTCTATTTTATTATATATATTTCAAGTAGCTAGAAATCAATACATAAGGTTTCCGAGTCACGGAACTCGATAACGATGTAGAAAACGCTAGTACGAAATTTCCTAATAATCATAGATCGTCGTACGCCGCGCAATGTATATTCTTTGTCAATACCCAATGGCGAAGTAGACGTGGAACGAACGGAGAAAACGCGCGTAGACACAAGTGGTCAACCGCAATATGACAGTTCTATTTAATTCATTTAAAAAGATTTGAGTTATTATATTGAACAGACGCGCCTTTTCAACGCACTTTTACGACGAATCGTCGGTAACATCGGCGGTCTTGCTTTTCTTTAAATTATATATTTACCGATGTAATAGGGGAACGGTACAAGATAGACTTTAACGAGATATAACATTGGCAACCCAAAGATACGTTAGCTATTCGATACCTGAGATTTTCACGACGTTTTGGAAAGAGTCTGATATGAGGAATCACACGAGGAATTTGGATTCCGCGTGTGTGAATATTGAAGCCTCGCACGAACGCGGTGCCATAATGTTGAAATCTCTTAAAATATTTCCTATCTCTGACTCTTCTTCCGTTTCTATCGCTCGAAGAATGCAGCTCTCCTCATATGTGTTCACATATCGTTATGTAAATAGTACAACCGAAATCCCGTATAATATATCGCTCTGTGTACGCGCGCGTGTGTATGTGTGTGTGTGCGCGTGTGCGCGTATACGTGCTGTGTTCCGTAAAGTTGCGACATGTTCAATGTATCGTCGGTAATAATTGGAAAGTAACGTTACATCATTCACCGTGAATCATTGTTGAATATGATTCATATGAATTGTCATTATTTTAAAATGGACGTTCATATCTATCGAACTAAGTAGATTTCAAACAACTGTTAGGAAAGTTATATATACAGCCGAGTCCCGCGTGACATTTCGGCATCTCGTAAACTCCCGTTTGTAATTTCCTTAAATGCTTGGCTACTTATCAATGTCCCACGGCGAAGAGCGTGTCTTCGAGCAAACAAAACGTACGAATTTATGGACCGTCGTTTATCGCATAAACGTTCCCTAGAAACTTATTCGTCTCCACCGCCAGCATCCGTCTCGCAGTCGCAAGAGCCGTTAACTTCCACAACTTCCGGCGCATCTTCGATTGTTGTGCCGTTGTCCGCGTTACTCGCCGCGACGTCTATCCTCTCTTCGGACCGCTCCTCGATGGTTTCGAGAAGTTCCTCCTCGACCTCCTCTCCCCCCTCAAACTTGTCGACGATCGACTCGTCCTCCGCGACTCCCGCGGGATCCCGTATCGTTTCCTCGCTCTTCTCCTGGTCGTGTAACGCCGTTATTACCCTCTGCTCGATCGTGAGCTGTCTCACGGCGTTCTCTAAATTATCCCTAAGAATATTCGCATCGTTCTCGCTCTCCTGCCACGTGAAGGGCATAAAGATCATTCGAACGAGTTGGTAAAGCCGTGTAAAACCCAGCTTCTTGTACAAGCTTTGGCTAGCTTCGTTTTCTGGACGTATAACTACAAACGGATAATATCCTTTCTCGGTTACGCGTTTTGTCAGGTACCTAAAAATTTCATACACAAACTGTTTCACATATTTCAATTTCCTCGGCGTGTGCGTAACGATATCATTTAATCAGCGTGGATGAGTACATTCACGCAAATAAAGAGATGCAACTACGGCTATCCGGTCAAGCGTACTTATTATCCCTACACGGAGAGACCGATACGGTTACCACATGTCTAATTAGGGTTGGCACAGCCCCAATAAATAGTAATATTCGGGACAGCTATATCTGTGGTTGTTATACCCACATTGGTATGATGAGCAGTGGAGACAACTATATGCGTTTTGTCCAGCAAACTTAGTGAATGTTGCGACTATTTACGCGGCAACATTGTCACTTGAGTTAATTCTGCCTTAGCCGGTCTTTCCGCGTAGTCACAAACATTGTGTAAGCGCTATTAAAGCCGTTCCCTACCTTGCTAACTTCGTCCCATACCCCTTCCTACGATATTCCGGCTTGGTCTGCATGGAGAACATAGCCCCGTAATAGGACTGAACCATCCAGGCGGCCAAGCTACCCTTCGCGAACACTCCCGCCGCGGGTAGAGTCCTGATAAGTCGAAGGAAAAGCTCGTGGCATTCCATGTCGTTCGCCGGGTACAACTCGTGGATCCCCTCGGCGTGCTCGGCCTTCAGAGGCCGCACCTGGACGTCAGGGTCGGACTTCTCGTCCTCTAGGCTCTCCCCCTCTTGCTCAATGTACTCGCACGCGCAGACATCGCCCACCACCGTCTCGATGGTGCCGGTACCTTCGTAAAGACGCGTTAATTCCTCGGCAATATCGTAGTGAACGAAATTAATGTACAAAGGTCTCGACCAGTCTATCAGAATGTCCTCCTCTCGGAGAAGGCGAAGCAGTTCCAGCCGGTTGTTCGGGCAGAAGACGCCGACGCTCTCGTACACCAAACCGTGTGGCTGAAAGCATGACGGGAGACGCGATTAGTCCGTGGCGCAGGGAAATAGAGGCTTTATACGCGAACGATAACACTGGGAGATCGTAAAGTCTTTACGATCTATTTACCGCTTGCTGTCATAATTTACACGCGGCTTTCTCTAGGATCTGCAAGAGCTTGGGAATAGATTAGACACTTTGATGCGCGCCAGCGTTTCGTATTAAACGCTAAACGATGAAATTACAGTCCGACGTTTACGGTTCAATTTGCGTTTACGCGCGGTGTCGAAAAACACTTGTACGGAATAATCGCCTGACGCGCCGAGTATACGAATGGTACGGATTAGCGCGGCTGGTGCTAAATGTCAAAGGACACAGCGCGGTTCTTGGCGCGGTTGAAGCTCGAGAGGGAACATTATACGTTACGCGAAACTAATAATCAACGGTCAGTGAAGTTATGGTACTGCGGGGGTGGTAATTAACTAAAAAGCGTGGACAAAATCATCTCGGAAGGAATCGAGAAGCTGGGGCGAGTCGCGATTCGTGTCAGCGACGGCAACGGAGGGAGCAAAGGGGAAGGCGAAATTCTGGCGGACGGCCAAGTTTATGGGATGTGGGCCAACACACTCTTGCACCCTGCACTGTGAGAAATGGCGCGGCCGCAAGCGCACGATAATGAATTTTCGGTGCCTCAGTGGCAAGGCCACTTTTTCCATCGACTTTTTGGCATTGTTTCCCGAATTAACGATTCGACAGTCAGTGCTGCGGCGATTGAATTGCTTCTTAATCGAGACGGCTCGCTTTCCTCTAATGACTCGCCGCGTATATTTCGCGATACAAAGAGACACGATGTACAGGCAACACGTACGAAATAAATCGAATTAATTTTAGGCGGACAACTTTTTCAAAGTACGAGAATGTAATTAAGACAGTAAGTGGGAAACGCTATCTCAGGCGAAATACTATTAGAAAATCAGAACTTTTGTTCAAGATTGCATTAAATAAACTTCCTTCTCCCTCGAATTAAATTTATACTTACAGATAATGTCATTCCGGGAAAATGTAAGCAGATTGCGTCCTCGGGCCAATCGTTAGCCACGTAGAAATGGAATTCCCAGACTCTGTCTCGCATATAAGTTAACACGGTTTGTTGAAACTGCAAGAAGTTCATAATGTTAATGAAACATTCCTCTCTTAATTAAATAACGTAAATTATTATATATTATAAAATGTAATTAACATGGGTTAAATCTATTCTTCGTGAAATATGACGTTGAGAGCGAACATTTACATCGAAATGAGTAGGAGAGCATTTATATTCGCGCGCGTCAGCTTTAGCATGGACGCTGTGTGAAATGAAAGGGTATGTTTTTGAGAAAGTTGAAACACATACAGACAGAGGAGGGGGGGGGATGAAAGAAAGAAGATAAGAGAGAATCTAGTCAAAGGCAATGCCCGGTCCGTTGAACCTTAAGATAACCATTCAGTCCGCGCCACTCTTAATATTCTTTTATACATAGTTTCCTTTCATTCCTAACGTGATATATAAAATGTGTATAAAAAAAAATTTTATCCATCTTATACACCGATAGAAAAATATGTAGTATTTGAAGCTATAATCGTGTGCTAAAATAATTATAGTCAGGACTTTTATAGCAATTATTAGTATGATATTAGTAATAGCAACCATATAGACGTGCAGTGATGCCAATTATTTAACAAATTTACCATAAAATATAAGTCAGAAAAAAACCAGTCGTTTACAAATGTGTTAATTGAATTGGGCGGTGCAACTGCACCGTTTGAAATAAACGCTAAACGCACACACTTCGTATTTCTGTCGCGTCGAAGAGTTCCTCAATTGGGTATAATCGGATGAAAATAACGAGCGAAACGAAGCGTACGTAAATTTCACCCAAGAATAGCATAATAGCGCGCAAGTAGTCGAGTTAACAGTTTCAGAGATAAGACGGATCGATGAAAGTAATTGCACTTTTGCACGACAGCTCGCTTTTGACTTTCCAAATTATTGAGTTGACGTCAAGACGAATAATTGTATCGCCGTATTTTTACGCGGATTACAAGAGTCGCGTGTGAAGTCTCTCTCTCGCGAGTATCGTCCGCGAAAATAAAATCCGTTGAGATTATTATTCAATAAGTAAGAACAACGTATGTGAAATATTTAGAAATTGCAATCTGACGTGCTCAAAGAAAGCTCGTACGGACCATAAAATTTTGATTATTACCCAATCGCGTGACATGTGCGGGCCATCGATCAGACTGCATATATGGCGCGCGCATTCTAACAATAAGTAATGCTCATATTTAAATCATTTCGAGAACCGTAAACAAAACCGCGATGGTTAACAGTACACGGTAAACACGGTGCGGACAATTGCACGCCGGTCATTACTTCATGCATCGTATTTTCTGTGCAGACGATGCGAAAGGATACGCGGTACAGGCTGACTCGTATCTCAAAGCCGAGCCAGTTTCGAAGCTGACAATTAGCGACAATTTTATCACCCTCGATATCTCGTGTCATTAATTCACGGTACTCCGGTACCGTGTATCCCCCGCGTTGCCCCGGCGCGATCGCGTACCGAATCGTTACAACGGACACACAAATGCCCCAACCCCTTTTTCGTTGGCGTTGGCACACTTGCAACTTAGAATATTGCCTCGATTTCCATCTCATCGATATGTCATCTTCCCCGTGCCTCCCCGGTACCGGCTCGCGCTTTATTCGCATACGCTTCCTCAGAATTGTTAAAGCGGATGCCTCCGGATATACATACATGTCCCGCTTTACGGGCCTCGCGTGCCGTCGTTGAAACGTGCGGCGACGATTGCACGCGTTCGATATGCATACGGATTTATGAGAACCGCGCCGCTTTGATAACTGCGAGAGAAAGAGCGAGAGGGGGAGAGAGAGAGAGACAGAGAGTGATACTGGAAGAATGAACGGCGCGCTGTGCCGTACACCATTAGATCGAGCCCGGCACGAAAATGATTGTGCGCAGGCCCTGCAGTTTATCCCGGAATAAACCGCAGACACTGGTTCCTACAACGTAACGCCGCGGAAAGGCATTCCGGGGGTCAAGGTCGCGCGTATCCTGACGCACACGTAATGCCATTGCTTTTTCGTCGCCGCGGCGCACGTATAAGGGCAATCGATGCACTTTGCATGCAACGTATCGTCAAAGTCCGCCGATGATTGATCGGCGGCAACGATACAGCGTCCGGCGCGCGGCGATGCCGATCGCGCGTCTCCCTTCGGCCCCTTCATCCCCGCCTGGCCGTGCATCGAAGTCCTCGATCGCTTTCGCCCACCCACATACTTCTCGCGCTTGTTTTTCTATAAATAATTTGCCAGGCGGACCGCGATTGATTCCCGTCGACTGGCTCGGTCTAATCCGCGCTGCCTCCCCGCGAGAGACGCGCCGCCGCCGGCGGCGGCGGCGGCGGTGGAAAAGCCACGAGACAGCCCCTTCAATTGAACAATATCTCTTTGTGGCGCGGCTGGTACTCTCGCGATGATTGAAAAGCGTACGCGACCTTTCACGTTGAAAACAAGCGTGCCCCTCTCTCCGCGGGACGAAAATACCGAGGGTTTTAGCGTGACCATTTATATAATCGAATCAATAAATTGATAATACGAGCCCATCGTCTTCCCCCCCCCGGCGGCGCGCGACGCCGCGCGGCTTTTACCGAAATGCGATTTCAGTTTCGACGATAACGTTAAGGTCGCGGAAACGCCGTTGTGTGCGCTCGCAATTATTAGCATCGACGTGACGCCGCGGATTTCCTCTTGGAGTAACGCCGGGCGGCGTAACCCCGTGCTTAAAGGGAAATCGCGGATGCCGCGGTAGTCGCGAGCGAGGTCACGAGATCGGCACTGCGGCGGCTCGCGAACAATACGCGACGACGACGACGTGTGCGAGCAGGCGACCCTGGCCTTGATTCCAGCACACCTTGCACGGCGATTTTTCGATTAAGGGTAGCGTGGTCGCGCGTCATAACGTTGATCCCTCCCCGACAACGGGACCGAGCAAAGTTTGTCGAGCAAGGGGGTGACCACTTGATGTAATCGCGGGTCAGTGTCTCCGAAATCATTATGAAATCCTTACGAAATCCCCGTGTAATCGGTTCGTCTTCATTTTTCTCACTTTCCTCACCAAGTTTCCTCACTTGTTAGACAATAAACATTATTGTAGTGTATTGCTCTTTAGCCGCGACAGGATGTTAGGGCCAGTTTCACAAACTTCGGTGAACTGTTAACTAGAGCTCAGTCGGCTCCCTATCTTTTTCCATTTTATTATTTAAGAAGAGACAGAGGATCAATTAACCCTCGGTTGGCAGTTAACCGATGTTTGTGAAACCGGCCCTTAGTGTCTAAATATTTACTGATTTAAATTTATTGCGACAAATATTACCTCAGCCAGGGTTTGGACTCCCTCTCGGGCGTCTCAATCAATTCGACCACCGGGGAGGCATGTGGAAATATTCATCGCAATAAACAGTGTTGATTCCAGAATGCCACATATCGTAACGGTATATTATAGACGAGAACTGCGAATTATTGTTTTCACCACATCAGCTACGACATTCGCTTTCACGATTTAATATAATTGTGTGACGCTGATATTTACGGCGAGGCATGTTAAAAATAAAAAAAGGCGAAGTAAAGTTGAAAAAAGCATATACAATTATTCTTATCTGTCCGTTAATTATATATGCTCTTTATAGTTTCACATATCGTATAGACAAAGGTTAAACGCACACATATCACTAAGTTTTTCCTTGAAACAAAAAAATTGCTGCTCTCTTGTTGCTAAAATAACAAGCGGAAATTTGTTTGGTAAACTAAGCGTTTATTACGTTATGTTGAATAGCAAGAAATTTAAGATACCGCACAACGATCGGCACAAGAGGCAATCGAAACCGTTTGCGCGTCTCTTAAATAAATATATAGACATTTACATACGGTCAGCGAGTAAAAACTTTCACAAGTATCCGCACGTGTGCTCGATGTCGTAACATCGCCCTGCCTGAAATAATTCTACAAAATTCTACAAAAAAAACATTAAATACAACTGCCAGAATCTACGAAATTCTACGTAAATTTTAAAAGTGTTATAAAAATCAACACGAAAATGCTAGAATTGGAACACTTGTTAATTTTTGTAACATTCTACAAGCACGCAGACGTTTTAATTCTTTAAGACTTTGTTTCTCAAAATTTTTTTAACTAGCAAAGTTTTGTACTAATTTTCACAAAATTGTACATTTTCATGAAACGCCGCTTGCAATAATTTCTCGATTTGAGAACGTCGTAAGTTGTGGTACGACTTCGCGGATATTTTTACAAGGAAATAAATGTTCCAACGAAGATACAAGAATTTCTACAAATTTCTATTTCGAGCCAAGTTTTTGTAGTCACTTGTAGAAATTTTTTCCGCCAGGGCGGCATGTCATTTTTACGGAAAATACGCGGGTATGCCACGTGACGCGTGCGGCGCGCATAACTCTCTGATCGTCACGACCGTAATACCGGCACTCGGAGGCAACCTAGGGGCTTGGACATCGTTTCCTTCGTGACAGTAACCTTATCCTATCAATGAGCGAGATTGATCCCTCGAGAGCGCGCGCGCCGACCTATTCCGTGATCACGACTTTTCGCGAACTTTGCGTCGAATAAAATGCCAAAAAAAAATCGCGAGACGATAAATCCAGTCCCGATCTGACCACGTGTTACTCCCGCCTCCCCCTGCACCCCCACCCACCCCTCCCCTCCTCGACCCTCTCGATTACGTGTTTTCTTTATAGAACTTTACGTTTTATCGTGAACTGGAAGTTTGCTAAATATACGTTCTCACGGTGTGCGCTGAGTTATATCGATTCCGAGACATTGTTGTTACATCGAGTAAAACGGCGAGACGGCGGGTGCATGGGGCGCGGAAACCAGGAGCGTTTATTACAAAGGTTGCAAAATAATGGGTCTGATATTAGTCTGGCTCTCTCGCGTGCTGCGAATTCGTGTCGCTTTCTCTGCGGCTTTAATTGCATTATTGATCGGCAAAATAATCGCCGGTGCAACTTATTGTTCGAAACGGAGACTGAGGTCGTTCACAGAAGGGGGCTAATTTGTACGCCGAATGGAATAATTAACCGGCATTGGGGACAACGTTCTCTCCTTCCTTCCTTCCTTCCTTCTCGCGGACGTGAGAAAATTCAGTTGCCGTCAATCGTCCGAAATGATCTTCGAAAGTGCGTAAGTGACGATAAAACGATAGAAAAATTAACGGTCGGTTAACTTTAAGATTGAGGTCAGATCGTATCGATTTCAAATGACAATTTGGGAAAATGCGTAATGAATTTTTGTGAAGATAAACAAACGTAACGCAACGTCGACAAATATTATTCACAGCTGTGTATACAAATAAAGCCACCTGTAATTTAAAAAAATAACTTTTACCGCACATCTTCGACGTATTTTTTTCATTAGGTATCGCTCCCTTTTCAGTTGTATCATTAGAGTTCAGGGATTCTATATATATTTCCCCTATGCCACTCTCATCCTCTTCGTCGGGAACTTTTACTCTTCCGTAATACTTTTTCTGCTTTCATCAACATCAAATTAGAAGCTGACGGCGCTTTATAGCCTCCGTATTGAGCATGTTGGTAATTTATAAGATAATAGTGTCAGGCGAGCGAAGAGACGTGTAATATTCTAAATCTAAATATAGAACCGGTCCTCAGCAAACATATTTCTCAATAATTTTCCCTATCGCTATCTGTTATCGTGGAGACATAGGCGCGCACCGTGCACGCGTGGCAAAAGAAAAATCGGAATGAGGAAAAGACATTTATATTACTAGCTGCCGTGAAAGGTGAACAGTGGCATGCGGTATAATATAGCACGTACCTTCAACGACTCAGGCAAGTACCCCGTAAGAAAATCTAAGAGCTTAGATAATTCCTCTTCAGCTAGTAGACGAAAATTCCGACCTCGTTCTACCGCTTCGGGGCACTCCATGCTGAAACTAATTACCGAAAGATTACTGGCGTAAATGGCACGTAAACTTCCGAGTCTCCTTATAAACGCCGGCCTCGGGAACAAAACTCCGATTATCTCGAGATTAATCGAAAGAGAGAGGAGAGGGAGAGAGAGAGAGAGAGAGAGAGAGAGAGAGAGAGAGAGAGAGAGAGAGAGAGAGAGAGAGAGAGAGAGAGAGAGAGAGAGACAGAGAGAGAGA
>NW_011967221.1:3429425-3468497 GCF_000949405.1 Vollenhovia emeryi
TTGCAGGGCCGTGATGACGTAGTCCGCGGATCCGAGACAGCTGAGTCGGTTCTCTCGCTCCGCCTCTCTGCTCCTCTTTCTCTCTCTCTCTCTCTTTCGTCTCTGCGGAAGGCGGACGTCGCGTCGTGAGCGAAGCATTTCGCATGATGCACGGGCGATCGTGCCGCGCGTAAGGTGGGCCAAAGCGGCTCGTAATTATAGGTACGAAGGTGGCACGAAAGAGAGAGAGAAAGAGAGAGATCGTTAAAAGCGGCACGCACACGAATGCCAAGTTCACGTCTACGGGGGGGAGCGACAGAATTTACGGACCTCTCGCGATTGTCACCCCGAGAGTACGAACACGAGGGTCGGGCGATAAATCGCGCGGCTGAAGCGGCGCGCGATGTAATCGCGCCGCGACACGAGAGTGTTTGATGAAAACCGCAACGGTGGGGGGGGGGGAGGAAAAAAAAACAATTGTGCACGCGCGTCATCGCGATGACGATTGCGAGGAGGCACGATTTCCCGGCCCAGAGCGCCCCCGGCACGGCACGCTCCTCGTTGCGCAGAAGTGCACAGTCTCCGCATTGCATCCATCCCCGAAAAAGTTGCGGCGGAGACTGGGAGCCCGCAGACCCCGGGCTGTCGCATAGGCGTCGAAAAATGATAACGGACACGTTTCGGTCGTCAATTGCGGACACGGTTGATATATTATTTTCGTACCAGGAGGAAGAGTCCTATCCGTGAATACGATGTTTCACGGATCAATGACATTTTTAAAGCGCCACGAAGTAATTCAGTGGCGATGCGCCCGCGGGTCTGTTAAGAATTGCAAATGAGTTCTAAAATAAATTCGTAATAATCTCAACGAATTTCGGAAACGCCTCAACCAACAGCAGTGTATAAGAAGTGGCGAGAAATCAGATCTAACAGCTGTGGCAAATGAAATCAATTTCACCTCCGCTGGTGAAACGTTGAGAGCCCTAAATTCTAAGATACTTAGAACACCTAATGCAATATTCCTTTTAATATTTTTATATAAAATATATGATAAAACATAAAAAATATACAATGCAAGTTTGTATGAAATTTAATTACTAGGGGCAATAAAAAAAATCGTATTTGCATCTTTTGCAAATGGGATAAAAGTTGTTTGTCCGCGAAATATGTTTGACTAATAATTTGTCGCGCATTTGTGAATACAAAATGAAATTAATGAAACATCTCCCTTGCAAAATGATGGGGTATTTTACATTGTAAATTTCACAGTTCGATATAACGTATGCTTGTATTCCTTTACGTAAATTATTATGCCGCAATTCTAGAAAATTCGTTCGGTAAATAGCCGTGCGTACGAAGTTGTTTGTCCGCGAAATATGTTTGACTAATAATTTGTCGCGCATTTGTGAATACAAAATGAAATTAATTTTTTACTCTTTTTTCGATACAGTCGCGCCCTTTTGAAATCGATGTTTCGCACGTATCCAATCGAAACAATATCAAAATGTCATTAAGTTTATCAATTGGGTTCCGCGTACAGCACGCCACTTGTACGAGAGACGCTTGTCGCACTCGTTCCAATTGCCCCACCCTTCGCCTCGTTTAATTACTATTCTCCGACTTACTATCGTAACTTTCCAATTCAAAGAGGACACTAAAGACAAAGAGCGTTTTATGCACGTGAGGCCGCGCTACGATTGTCGCACAAAATGTGAGCAGAACGAATCCGTTTTACGGTGCAAAATCACGAAACGTTAAAACACGTGTCTTGAAAACGTTACTCGGCCTCGCACTTGTTTTAGCGTAATATCTGGACAAAGCGAAGGTGGATTATACATAATGCACCTTATCTTTCAATTAAAACGTTAAATGCCTGTAAAGGAAAACTACCATGCAAGACAATTCTTGTTAATATTATTACATTATTATTATATTATTTTTCGTATAAAGATAGACTTAAGAAGCACTTCGTGATTTAAACACAAAATGTTATCGTAAGAAATAGATTGCATTTTAATTATCTTACATTAAATTGATATAGATTTTGCCATCTTAAATGTTTTATACATATAACGTTGTAGCAGAAAAATTCAATTTCAATACAGCGGGAATTTATTATATAATCTTTATAAAATTGTTGGACCTATTGACGTAAACGTGACGTGAAGTCTAAAAAGAAATAAAGATTATAAGCGTTCTGCTGTATTCAGTATAAAAATGAATTTATTACTAATATATATGCATTAAAAAATAACAATTACAAGCTCTATTGTATTGAAAATTCTCAGTATATGTCAAGGTGTTTTTAATCTTTATTTTTTACCATTAATTATTTATGTCAGCTCGTGTCAACGCGTGTAACAATTTCATCTGTTAACAAACGTGATTTTCTGCATTCGTAAACAAATTAACTAAAGCAAAATAAAAATAAACTGTCTGCAGTTTTTATTATCTAAAATATATTTTAATGTATGTATCCACTATTTATCTCCACGTCATATCTACAAGTAAACAGTTTATATAAATTTTTTTCTTATCTTTTTGACTTTAATTTACGGAAATGAAAAATTATAGCATTTACAAAAAATAAAGGTATTAATTCAGCCAAATAAACAGAAATGAAAAAGGATATATTACTTTTTCCATATTGGAAATATTTTAAAATAGAATAATTTAAATGAGATATACATATTTTTTTGGCCAGATAAATAGATTTCGCTGGCACAGTTTTTCATATAAAATAATTAAAACGAAATAATTTAAAAGTTCTCCCTTTAAATCTAATTTTCAACGAAAAGCAAGCCTTATTTTGCAACATAAATCATTTTAAAAAAAATCGTATAAACAAAATTGTAAGTAAAAAGTTACAAATACCAATAGATTTACATGTATCAATTGCATATATGCTCGAAGTAATTAATTATATAATAATTATTTTACTTACATTGATTTCATTATGTATCAAAATAACTCAACGTGGAAACAAAGTCGGTTCATTATCAAGTTCATTATGTACCAAAATAACTCAACGTGGAACAAAGATATATTGCGTTGCCAACGTAAACGCTACTAAAGAACGTTCGCGAAACAAATAACGCGATAGTGATAACGAGCTCCGTGATGTAAAAATACAAGGTGAAACATTGCGCATATAACCAACTTTTGGGGCAAATTGTTCATTGGTTCTTGCTGCATTCAACAGCAACGATTTGCAGTTTGAAGGTTTGGGGCAAATTTCTGATTGGTCACGAGTGCGCATCCATGGGAATGTTACACCTGGTATTCTTGCATCTTGATGTAAGGACATCATGCTCGGCACAGCATGAAGAGCGTTGGTACAACGTGCCGGATAACCACGTGCAATAATATATATTTGAAAAATACTAATAATATAGTAATATATTATACATTAAAATGGCATATATATTTTTAATGTATTATATAGTAATATATTATACATTAAAAAATAATATTATATATTAATTAACTTACTGTTTTCTGTTCTAAGTATCGGCCACGAAAACTTTAACTAATATATTTTTATTAGTTTCTGCACCATGCAGAGTAATTTCAACACGATTGCTTTCTATTACTTTTATAATAAATTAAAAACAATACAAATATCCAAACAAGACGTGCTACTAACCTAACGCTGTCGTCACGCTATCACCTACCACCTCGGAAAGAAAAGCGTTAGTGGAGTGCCACGCGGTCCTAGAGGTGCGCATGAGACAAACAAGACGAGATTTCTGCAATCTCGAATTTTCGAGAATCTCGATCTCGACGATATCTTGATGAGATTGACGATACAAAAAATGCTTGGTGTTCTTACCTTAACATTTTTTAAAAGACTGAAAAGATATAGCGTTATTGCTGCTGTATATTTTAGGTAAAAAAATTATGTGAAGGATTGGTATGTCTTGATACCTCGCCGAGCGCTTCAATCTCAGATCGTACGACAAATATAGACTTTCAGATTTTACATCAGTCCGTATAGAATCCTATTTAAATCGGACTTTGCTTATTACGAACTGGACTCACGACGAGTACCTCTTTTATTTGTTCCGCGCGCGTCCAAAGTCTTCCGACCTACAGTTTAAAGTAAGAGCGGCCGAGGTAGCCCTCGATTTTAGACATCGTCGACGAGACTCCACTCCATCCTTGATTTCGTCAACGATTTTCGTTGGCATTTATCGCAGAGGTAAACGCGCTTGGCGCGTTCACTGCGCATCGCGGGGCGCGATCCACCCTCGCCGTCCTTCCGCGCCGTCCACGACGCCGCACTGTCATCGGGCGTCGCGACGCAGGGTAAGGCACAGCCTCCTGCACTATTCCAGATCGATCCGTCTGGCCGACACGGGCAAACTCGCCGGGAAGTCTTCGAGGCCTAAAGGCTGCTATGTCAACGAGCAACGGCACGTGCAACGATGCCGAGCTACCGGGGATCCATATTCGGTATGAGCGGCTCGATACGTGTGCGATACGTGATTAATTATCGGCGATTACGCGGGCGACTCTAACCTCGGGGCTCTTGTCTGTTAGTGAGTGATAACTTGTAGTTCCCGTGCGCCCAGATACCTTGTAACTTACTTGGACAAACAGCTTTAATAAATAATTCAATCGATATCGGCGCTATCGACCGGATATCTTGTCTCGCGCGAGCGTAAAAAACTCGGATCGATCGCGCAGTGTGTTTTCGAGTCGTATCGAAGATCTTTATTAATTAACTGTTGACCACGTCCGTCGCGTTTCCTTTCGGATTATTCCCATAGTGATATAATGATCGCGCGAATGGCGGGATTAGAATTCAAGTCTGATGCCACGTTGACACGATGTGTATAATATATCTCTCTAAAAATCAATCAGTGGATTATCACTGAAAACAGCGAATGGTCACTGATTGATTTTTAGAGAGTGCAGTCCAACAATAGGACTCTGGATTTTCCTCGTCGCAGGTATATTGAATTACAATTCATTGACGCGGGATGATAAAAAAGAAATTAGTTCTCGCATTTTATCGCGATATGCGGACTCACTAAAAGTCAATCAGTGGATTATCACGGAAAGCAATAAATATCCGCTGGTTCACAGTCACAAGTGTACTCTCTAAAAGTCAAGCAGTGAATTATCGCTAAAAACAGTTATAAGTATAGCAACTGAATAATTCAGTGATAATCCACTGATTTTATTCAGCGCTGTACTTATAACTGTTTTTAGTGATAATACACTGCTTGACTTTTAGAAGGTATACTTACGGCTGTGAATAAGTGAATATTCACTGTGAATCAGTGAATATTCATTGCTTTCAGTGGTAATCCACTGATTGACTTTTAGAGAGTAGCACTGCAATTTTCAGTAGTATATTTATAGCTGCCAATGCAGTGACGTTTTCAGTGATGATTCACTGAATTTTTTTTCCGTGAATTTTTTCAAGTAAACGAAATAATTTTCATATCAATCTTCTTGCGGGATTATTTGACGACCTTTGACGACGGTGTGATAACATTTCAGCAATAGGCACCGCTCCATTCGCTCATAAACTTGTCAATTTGATAGATATCGCTAAAATATGTTTTTCAAACGTATTTTTATGACCAAAACTTGAAGAAAATGCAAGAAAAGATTGGGGAAAAAATTTTCATATATAATTATATATAAATATATGTATAGAAAGCATATATATGCGAACATTTTATATAGAGGAAAGTCCTCCATTATGAGATAGGATTCTAATGTGAGATAGCAGGTTTTCAACGTACAAATTCAATCACAAATCTTTTTTCGCAACGATTACACGATCCAATAATCAATTTTCCACTAAACAGATTTCACTCCAGGGGCACAGACGATGCCTATTAATTTAGCAGAAACTCCGCTATATCCTATTAGAAGTCCATCTCATAATAAAGGACTTTCCTCTACATATACAGGGTGTACTAAAACCACCGGATATCCTTTTAATCGCAGATTCCTTAGAAAATTTCAAGAGGAAAATTCTAATAAAAAAATGTCGAGGCTATGATAGTTTTTAAATAAGCGATTATATTTCACAAATGACAGGTCTGAGATTTCGCGCGCTCAGGCACGGCGACATGACGAGTGATAAAATTGTTCCTATGTGTTTCGCGAGCGAGCGAGAACCAAAGTCACCGTTTAACGGGACAGAAAATATTTGGGAAGACGATGATCCGGTTATTTTAAAAACTTGAGGCTAAAGAGAGGCAGGAGACTAGATTGAATCTAACTGAAAATTCCAAGTTCACTCAGAATATCGGAGATCGACTAAATCCAAGGATATCAGTCTGATCAAGATGCTCATCATAGTGAACCCCTTTTATTAATAAGACGTTACACAAAGTTAACAAAAGAAATGGTTAAAGATAACAAGAGGAACAATTAATTCGAGAATGAATCGTTAAGTCTGTTGTGAAAGTTGTCACTATGCTAAAAAGGGCGATATTCGTAGGAACATTTTTATTGTCGTATCGCCGTACCTGAGCGCGCGAAATCTCAGGCCTGTCATTTGTGAAATGTAATCGCTTATTATTTAAAAACTATTATAGCCTCGAATATTTTTTTACTAGAATTTTTGTCTTGAAAGTTTCTAAAGAATTTATGATTAAAAGGATATCCGGTGGTTTTAGTACACCCTGTATATAAAATATGTGCATATAAAATGTTTATACGTGCTTTTTTGTTGCTCGTATACAGGAAAAATACTAAAAATTTAAAAATAATGAAAAGAATAATTTCCGAATAATTTATAATTTATAAATTTTCAACCGAATCTGGTATTAATGAATTAAATTTTGTCGGATTAATTAATTTGGTATTTATCGAGTCTTTTGTTTCTTCATTCGACTTGTCGTTTCATACATATTCGCCGAGATCTCGTGCCCCCGCAGTGCACATTCTCGTCTGATTTTAATGAAAGTTGACGCTTTCGGTCGTAGATAGCAGCGGCGGACGGTGATCGCGAGTGACGCCATCTTCGAGCAATTCGACGAATCACTCTTATCTCTCGTGCGTTATTTTCGTTACTCGACGGACGACAGTGATACTATACGTTTGACGTAACGCCGCGGCGACGTAGTGTATGGTGTTTTGTTTACGAAAGGACCTCCTTAATTCACGAGCATGAGCGCCGCGAGATAATTCGGTAATTATATTTATTCAACATAAAATAATATGCGTGCACGAATAAAGGGATCCGCGACACTTGTGGCACTACGTCAAAATTGAAGAGAAAGAGATACAGATAACGACAGATCGAGAGAGAGAGAGAGAGAGAGAGAGAAATCAAAAGATTGATTTTGTTTTATTTCCGAGTAGCGCGACGCTCGAGTGTCTACGCAATTCCTCGAGAAATACATGTCCTCTGACGTTTGCACGATCAACAGTCGCACTTGCGACGTAATTGCACCTCGCACGGTAGGCTAGCGTTCTTGCTCTCACGCGCTTCACATTACCTATACAGAGAATGACAATTCCGAATCTCTAAATGCTCGATGAAAAGAAGAACCTTCCGCCCCCTCCGCTCTTGTCGAAATTAACATCGTACGGATGTGGTACAATAATTAATTCAGTATGCACGTAGAACGTAGGTCAACGCTGGCCCGGGCTCTCGAACGCTCCTCTAGATAAAATGGTAGAGTTCCTCGGGTAGGAGACCTTCGACGCCGCCCGCCATCTTTAGACTAACTGTGGCGCGCTTTTCAAAAGCGGCTTCTAAATCTATGCGGTTTATTGATAAAGAAATTCATTTAATTCACTATTTTATATTATTATTACCAGGGTTGGGAGGTAAAACTCGTTACTTGTGAGTTACGAGGTTACGGTTAAGGGCAAGAAACAGAAAGTATTACTCACAACGGAGATAATGGAAATGTTTTGTTTTTCAGACTATATCCATAAGGCGAGTATGTGCAGGAAAAAAGTTCGGAGTGACAGACAATTTGACAACGTGGATTATACACAACTTACGGAAACCGATAATGGTTTCTTTGATTCACAGGTGGGTAAGAAAAGGATATAGCAACTCAGCAATGTAAAAACTTATTTGCGTTATTACCGCGCCTTAGAAATTATCTTATCTCAAATTATTTACTATGCGTAAAATATGGATATGTTTTATGCAATCATTGTGCTATCAGTAAACGTGATTTTTTTCAACTTTAGTTTGTAAGCCCACCAGTTAAGATACCATGGAAGGCTATTACGTTAGCAGCTCTCCTATTTGTTGGAGGAACCATTATGCTCATAATGGGAAGTTTGATTGTGAGTGGACACATCGATTCAAAAGTAAGATACCTTATGTTATGTACATTATATAAAGTTATAAATTGTATTATACTGTACGGTTTTCATCAAATAATAATTTTAAGCAAGTATGAAATGAACTTATTTAATATAAATTAGCGTAATCTACGTATGTGTGCTGACAACTTGTCGACGGATTTGTCGAAATCGCATGTTAAGATAAAAAATTTTTATATTGCAGTATTCAGATCGGATGTGGCCAGTGATAATTTTAGGGGCCTTGATGTTCATACCAGGGGCTTATCACATGAGGGTAGCTATTTTAGCGTATCAGAAAGTACCTGGTTATTCTTTTGATGATATACCTGAATTCGATTAAGACTACATGCGATCTAAGATATACGTGCACACAGTACTTATTTATTGATTTTATTTAAAAAGATAAATTTAATGATGAAAAATCGTTTGTTTATACAGTGGATTAAATTGCAAAAAAAAGAATATATATATATATATATGGAAATATATATTTTTGCGCTGGTATTTTGTATAGAGTTAAAATAGTAAAATGAAACACATTTTTGCAATTTATGACTATTACCACTGTGTTCCTTTATAAAGTATCTTCTTTACGTTTACACAAATGTCAAAGAGCTATAATGTAACATTCAATTATCAAAATAATAAAAATAATTTTAAATTAAATTCGTCTGTACTTTTAAAAAGAGTTGTGATTGAAATACAGTATTTATTATGAAATTTTGATGAATGACATAATGTTTCCACGTTTGTATTATTTTCTCAGGCCCAATAAATATATGTATACACATATGTAATATAAATTTATTATTGTATGTATACAGTTTTTTAAATTAATTTTCTCACTAAATAACCTTTGTTTATTTTATACATACACATAATTTTATACACCCAAAGTAAATAATCCCAAGTTTATATAAGATTGATTATATAAGATTATATAAGATTGATTTGTAATAACATATACGCGTCTTAAAAGATACAAAACTATAAATGTCTATGATATAAAAATTAATCAACATACATATTTGTTGTGTCTCTCTTTAGAAACTTTTTAAATGCCGTGTAACGTAATGTAGAAATTATATAAAAAAATCTGAATAAAGGTTAAATCACATGGAAATATTTTTTATGAAAGTCTAAAGTTGGTTTAGTCATCTATTAAAGTTCATTAAAATTGTTTTAACTTCTAACCAAACTAAATTAAGTAAAAACATAAATATGCTTGGCATTATAAAATAAAAGTTGTTCTCAAATTTTAAGACTGTATGTTTTGTTCGCACATATAATGCACCGTCACCTGAGTAAAAAGTATGATATCAACAATGTTCAGCTTTTAAATAATTTATAAGACTTTTGCTTTGTAATCGATATATTCTGTCTTTACCACCTGACTGTAATAATATAGGTGGGTCAAATCGTTTCTTTAAAACATCTCTGATTAATGCTCTCAAACTCATAATAGCTTTATTATTATTATAATTCTTTAATTCTGCGCAATGGAACCGTTTGCTAGTCGATTCTATCTGCAAATTAATAACACAAAATGTACGATTGAAATGCAGTATAAATAACAAAAATAAAATAGAAAAGACATTATTGTTATACTAATTAGTATATTAGATAGAGATACACAGGCTTCGCGCACGAACTTGGCGCGAAACACGACTGCGTCTCTTGATGGGAGAAGTTTTAAACATAATTTGTAAAAATCTTATTTATAAAAATGTTTATAATTACCTCCAGGATAAGGTATACTTTGATTTGTTTAGCAAACTCAATCGCATGTCCAAAATTTACTAGAAGATTTTTTAACAACTGCAGAAATGTAAGATATATCTCTTCCTCTGTCAAATCATTTTTTATAATAATATATGTTACTGGCCACAACTGTAATGTGAAATGTATGACAAATATGTCAAGTAATTTGAATTAGGTGATTTAAGAATTACTAATGTTAAGAAAAAAGTATACGAAAATATTTTTCATAAATCGAATCAGATGTATAATATATTTTTATTAATTTTATTTATTATTAATTTGTAAAGAAAGTTACTTATATATTTACCTTCATTTGTGGGTAGACACCAATGCCTTCTGCATAATTATAAATTTGCCTGGCAAGATTCTCGTCCAGGTGAACTAATGTTGAAGTTAGTGCGCGACACACTGTTGTACTCAACGCAAAAGTATATTTAAGTACTAAATTAGCCATCTCTATGATTAAATCTGTGTCTTTTTTTAACAAAAATAATACTATTAATTTGCCCACGTAACGAGATAAATCTAAAACGGTGAAAAATAAATTTTATTGAGGAATACAATGTAATTCTAATTAATTTGTAAATATGATAATGAATCACGAGAATATGTGCATTAAAAGTTCTACCTCACCTATTGGGTAATACTGACTGCTTTGATCTTTAAGTAAAAATTGGAAAAGGAAGAAGGCGTGTTCAACAAGTTCATTACAAAACGAATCCAATAAAATGCACATTATTTTGCTCCGTACACGCTCATCGTCAATAGTACTTTGAACATACCACTTATCGCGACTAGTGCATATAATATTTTGGCCTGAAAAAATGAATACACATTTCGTTAAAATTTAATTACATTCAACGTTAACGAATTTTATATTAAGAATCTTTATATTTTTATACATACATTATTTATATGTATATTCAAGTTTTGAAAAAAAAAACGATTGATTTTTGCAAACTAAACTCACATTTAAGTACATCGTATGCTTTTATAGCCTTTTCGTTAGCTAAGTAAATTTCAGCCGAGAGTAAGTAATACGTGGCATTATACGATAAATTATACACATCAAGTAATTGAATCAATAATAGTGCACGCCCCCAGGCTTCCTTGACCCCTAAATTGATCAAAATGTCTGTTATCTCACAGGACATTTTACCTAGAATGTCAACGATACCCACTTGGACTGGAAAGTCCAAATGTGTGAATTAGGTAAAATTATAAATAAAATTTGCAGTCTAAAATTTATTAAAAGTTTATTTATTTTATTTATTATATGTTACAACATAGGAGATACATAAAATATATTCAGTACATACACCGTAAGGTATTCCTAATTATCAGTAAAGAATATTGTCTCATAGTTTAAAATAAATCAAATTAATATATTAAAAGAAAAAATATTTTGTAATTTAAGTAGGTAAATTGGTTGAGTAAAAAAAAGGTAGAAAATTAGTCTAAACAAATCCTTTTTGACATGTATAACTTGATGTTCAAAATCCACACAACCTTATATACGTTAGTTTATAATAATTGATAGAGTATAAGTTGCATTATAAAATTGGTTGTTTTCATATTACAATTATTTCATCATTAATGTGCAATATGAACAATGAGAAGAAAAAAAACACTTCAATAAAGCAAGATTGTGTACAATGTACACAGTATGTAATTATAATACAGCCTATACGTTATCTAAAATATCTCACGCATTTTATATGTTATTAAAAAATTTTTTACCTGTACGACGTATGACGTTTGCTAAGTGGTACTCTGAACGCTTTATCTCTGTTTGAAGTTTCTTACAACAAGAGCGAGTATATAACGGAGTATCATCTTGCTTTTCTGCATAACTCTTTAACATATTAATAACATAATCGTAATCATGATGTAAAAGTCCTTTTTTAAATCCCTCTAAATCCACAAAAAATTTCCAGTGATTGATATGATTTCTGTAAGCGGATCGGGGCTCAGGTAAATTATCTAAAAAAATTAATAAATAAAATAAAAATAAAAAATAAAATAAAAATTAATATAAAAATATATATATACATATGCATGGAAAAAATTGATGTATTAACAGCATTGAGAGAAAATTAAAAATAATCTTGTAATAACAGTATTAATAAAATATGATTTTATTAAGACACGAGCTCGAATATTTATCTCATTAATAGGATTATTTCTAATTAGACTGCTGTTGACTAATGCTATTAATACTTTTTTCTGTGTGTGTGTGTGTGTGTGTGTGTGTGTGTGTGTGTGTGTGTGTGTGTGTGTGTGTGTGTACGCGCGCGTTCCTGTGTGTAAGATAATTGTTTTAAAGGTTTTTTATAGGAAATATATATACGCATTCATGAACGCGCAAATACACACATACTTTCTCTCACAGTCAATAAAAAACAATTACCGATAGGTCGTAGTATATAAGCTTCTCCGTTCTCTTTGGTTTCCTTATTTCCATTTGTACTTTTATCTATAAAACTACTACTGCTCTGTGGAGATTCTATCTGTGATAAATTTGAATTTCCATCAGGAGAAGCAATAGTTTCCGATAACTTTTCTCGACAGTCTTGAATTAATAACGCAGGACGAGGATTGTTTTTTCTTGCAGTTTTCTCAGCCAATAAACTTTTAAAGCGTTCTAAATCTTTGCCCAATTTTGACTTAAAATAATGAGGAAGTTTACTTATCAAGTTATCGTTAACATCTTGAATATCAGTCAAGTTTTCATTCTCTATGCATTCAGTTAATATCTTCTTCATAACATCCATATAACATCCATATTCAAGTGGCAATTTCAAAACTAAAGTTCTTACAGTATTCCAATATTCACCACATTTGATGTGTTTTTCGATGCTTTTTAACATGTTCATAAGATCGTTTGAATTTGGAGATGGAATGCATTCTATCCAACGATTTACAACTGTTTTTACAGGTATTTGTCTATTCAATAACTCCTCAATAGTATATTGCCCGATGTCCTTTAAAAAGTTGGGTAATTCAGCCTTTGAATAGTAAATCACTTGGTATATTGTTAAAATCTGCTCAGTGGTTAATTTCCTTAGTAATGCTTTGTACAACTTTGTGCAAAAAAAAATATAGTTAAAATCTAATGCACCCTTTATTAGACCTAGTATTGCTGTAAAATTTCCCGAGCCAACCGTAGTAATAAGATCCTGGAACTAGACATGAAATCAAGTTATACGAGTGGTTATACAGCGGTTATAAGAAAACAAAGTAATAAATAAGTACACCTACTTCGTGGTTATATCTACATTGTTGCCTCACACAGTAACCCTTCATCAAGGTTTGGAAACAATATCCATAGAGATGGGATCTAATATTAAAGTTGCTGGTATTTCGTAACCTTTGATTTTGTAATATTCCTGTGTTTTTGGCTTCAGGTGGTACTTTTGATACAGTTTCAGTTTCAGGCACATTATTTGTACGTATAGCCTGTCGTGATTGACTGTAGAGTTCTTTTTTTGTTTCACCAGTTCTATTTGAGAGTTTTATATTTTCTTCAAATTTGGCATATTCTTTATTAAATTCAGTTTCATTCTGTTTTACATATTTATCAAAACTGTTAACAGTCATCTCATATGGTTCATCAAAGTGTAGAGATAGAGATTTGTTCGGTTTATTTTGTACACTTAAAATTGTACTTTCATCGCTGTAAAAACAATTTTTAATTACTGAAAATATTGCAACTTACACAATAAATAATATCATATTACAAAATATAATAACCATGTAAAAAAAAGATCAACTTTGTGGAAAGTAATAAGATAATAACAGAACAATATAATATTAAATTCTGTCAAATTTTTTGCTAATTTATACTTACAAATTTGTATCAAATGATTCTGCAAACAGAGAAATGCAATCACCATAATCATCTTTATCCTCGCTAGTTTCAAACTTCTTTTGCGCATTAGTATCTTCATGAATATCTCTATCTATTTGGTTGATATGTCGCGTTTCTTTCGGTGTACTTTGCAATATGCTACCATTGTTACACTCATCTGTTTGAATATCTTTCTCCCTATACAAAGTTTTACTAGAAGCTGGTTCTTTGAAAGAGAACTCTTTATGAAATTTATCAGTTGTCACCGTATTTGTTAAAGTAATTTCATCATCCAAATGCACTTGCTCAGATTCTACAGCTTTATTATTAAGCTTATCCTCAGATGTTGATAGTTTGGAAAATTGTTGTGCTCTTTTTTGGTTCAAACATTTACGCAAGTCTATTAGTTGCCCGTTGGAATTATTTTCTTCGGCTAAATTTGATTTTACTGTTACCATTGTATCGATATTTGAAGAACCATTAAATTGTTGACGATTGAATGATTTGGTATCTGATGTTACAATCTTCTGCATCCAATTGGTTCTGTTTAATTTCTTCTTTGTACTACTTGTAGTACTTATTTCGATATGCTCTCCGTTTTGTTTTGTAACGGCTTCTTTGTTAACAAGTATTAATGATCTGTTGATATCCCAGTTTTCACTTATGTCCATAAAACCTGAAGAGCTTTCGTTTAAAATGCTCTTATCAGAATTTATTTTATTACATGTTTTATCACTTTGTAATATTTTACTTTCACGCCCGTCTAATTTATTCGATTGCTTTTGGTGGTTCAAAGTACAGTCTTCATATGTTGTATCACTATCGGTCTCGCAAGCGTTTACATTGTTATGAATGCTATTTCTCGTTTCCATCGTTTCCACCGAAGAGCTCATCGAAGAATCGTATTTATGATGCAATTTATTATTTATGCTTTGATTTTTCAAATTAATGCTAAATGATCCGTTTATTTCAGGTGTAGGAGATACTTTTTCTGTGAGAAGTGAATTTTTTGAAGTGTTTGCGGATTTAAATGTATTTTCAACGCACGAAACTTGCTTCACGTTGCTATTAATACCATTACATCTATTTTGTCCCTGCTTAGAAAGTCTATTCTGTGAACTTCTGTTATTCGCTCTTACTTTCACAAATTTTACTGTACCTTTCGGTAAAACATGGTCTTCAGTTATTTTGGGTAGTTTTTTTTTCGTTGTTTCACTTGTCTTACTCTCACATTGTAATTTAGTAAGAGCAACAGTAACGGGAACAATGTTAGGACAAGTTTTGGACACTGTTTGAGGGGTAGGTTTCACAATGAGTGATTCTGTAGAATCTGTTGCCTGTACAGTACTATCTGTGTCGCTTAATATCCTCAGACAGTTTTGAGCTTGGTTTTTACTCATGTTATTACATGTTTGATGGATCAGTACAGTACTATCTGTAGCAAGAGATGAATCACTTGATCTTGTTCTCATACGTTTCTCGCGTGGATTTGTATCTATCTCGCATGTTTCATGGATAGGCTTCAGACCGAATGGTTCTGAAACATCAGCTGCCTGTTCAGTGCTATCTGTACTAAAACTTGTGCTTGATATCGTTCGCGTACACTTTCGCTTCCGACTTCCATTATTATACGTAGTCAAAAGTTTGTCGGAAAGATTCGCGTCCTTAGATTTCAAATTTGTCTTGATATCTTGAGATTTTTCAGGAATTTCATTCTCCACATCCGTGTTAATTATATTTGAGCTCAATATACCTGAAAAGATCAAATCCGTTTTATAACATTCTTAAGTTAAATTTTTAATGACTCTTGTTTCCAAAATATTATCAGACGTAAAATTAATAGTAAAGTCAACGGCACACGATATTATTTTTCCTATTAGATCGCATACGTGAACCAACAGGGATGCAGAGTTTTAAGCCAACGGCACACGATACTTAATTTGCCTACTGGATTGCTTACGAGAGCCAATCAGGTTTCAGCTTCAAGTCACCTGATCTGAAACTCTGCATTGGTTCTGGTAAGCAATCCAGTGGGAAAAAAATAGTATCGTGTGCCGTTGTGAATTAATATGTGCGTACCTTTCAAGCTTTGAGTCTTGTTACACTGTTCCAATTTCAGTATGCAAACAGTCCTTTTGGTAGCAGCAGCCGTATGCGCGTTATTCTCTTTGATGGAGGAATATTCCGCATCAGACTTTTTTTGGGGAATCTCCTCTGGAGTACTGTCATTGGATATCTCTTGCATCTTGCTAGTATAATCAGTAATGGTTAAAATCTTTTCACTCAAACAACTGTCATCTTCCGTGCTGATTTTAACCGAGTCCACACTTGTGCCTGTTTACAGAGAACAAAATGGATAAAAATTTACACGCAATTAAACAGTACGGACAAGACGATAAGATATTACTTGATTCGAAGTACAGCTTTCCATTTTTCACTGGCGCTCTCCGTGATGTAGAACAGCGTCGCCTCTGACTCTTGGTCTTCTTTTGGGTGCACGTACCAAAGTACGGGCCGCAGGATACGCTAGACGCGTCGTCATAACTTTTACTTGAAAGTGACTTAACACTAGTATCACACTTTAATTGCTGTTCCTGCGTTACAAATCCAGTTTGAATTACTTTAGGACACCAATCGGCCGACACGTCATTTAAAAATCTACGACTTTTACATCCTTTGCCGTTCTTTTCACTTAATTTGCTCGAACTTCTTGTTACACGAATATCATTATCTACTGCATTATCTTCTCGTGAACTGTCCTTTAACGTCCGTACATTAGAAGAATTTTTAGTTGCATTAATACACGGCGACAAATGTTCTAAGTCCTTTCTTTTCTCTTCCGAGAGACACAATCGGTAACGCTGAACTATACATTTATCTAAAGCAATGTTATGCAATTTGATCTCACACGCAGGAAGGTCTCGCAACGCTTTTAACTTGTCTTTATTGCTCGCCGCTGCGCTTTTCCGGTCTTTTCCCTTCGCCATGTCCGATTAACTAGTAATACATACGGTAGGTGCCCAAATGCCTTACGAAAAACCAGTTTTCACAAATCTCTTCCCTGTGTCAATAGCAATAAAATCCTTCGAGCGTCCAAGGGGGCACAACACCCTCGTCGCTCTCTCGGCCTTCTCAAGAGGCGCCGTTACACGTCCCTTATCACTTTGCAGCCACGCGTTATCCGCGAAAGCGCTTCCCAGACACGATACAGGTCGACCTGGCGAACGATACATCGAGGGTTTATAATAAGCGAGGCAAAACGCGTGTCAACGCTACAGAGCTACCGTACGTCTACGCCGGCAAGCCCGGTAGGAAAGGGATAACACAGAGATTAAATTGCAAAGTCAAGCGGCCATTAAGGCCCCGATCTCTCTCGCTCCCTCCATGATGCGATTACGACCGACAGATTCGTCTTACAAGTCGTACGTGAATCACGCCCCTACATATACATACATCACTCCTGCGTTACCTGCGCACAGAGACGTACGAGTATGCACATCTGGCGCGTGTGTCTGCCCCTCGTGGATGGAAACGTCTCGCAGAGGCGGATGGCAAAGGCCCGCGCGGGGATTACCCTGATATTACGTTGCCCGGTCGCGACGCACGCGACTCGCGAAAGCCTCGCTGCCGCGGAAATATTCAAGCGCCTCACACTTCGAGAATCGCAAGCACTTGTATCGATACCGACAGCGGCGCCGCCAACTCGCGTACTACGTGGGGGACACACGGCGCGTCGGCAACATTATCGACGCTCGCATTCCCGACCCCCCGCCGAATACGAAGGGAAATTAAAAGTATCACCATGGGTGCTTTCGCGACGTAGATCAAAATGATCCGTGCTATGATTGGTCAAATCTGAAATTTCGTAGCATCACATTGAAATTTTATTCAATGAAATTCCAGATTTGACCAATCATAGCACGGATCATTTTGATCCGGATCATTTTGATCTACATCGCGAAAGCACCCCATGTGAAGCTGTCACCTAAAGCCTCCGCTACAATGATTCTCGGTTCTGTCTACAATGGTCGTAGTCGTAAGAATAATCGACTGCGATTGGTCAATTCTTATGCGACTGACTGAATTGACCAATCGCAGTCGATTATTCTTACGACTACGACCATTGTAGACAGAACCGAGAATCATTGTAGCGGAGGCTTTACACCTGACTACAATCCACTTTGAAGCCAATTTCAAATTTTTAGCACAAATTACGAATTGAACATTTCACCAATTTCTCTTTTCTGCCAGACTTCCGAACTGAGTGTTTTAAACATGAAAATGTTCCGCTATGCGGTCCGCAATTTGTCCTGGCATTACTTTGCGCATAAAAGCGAATAAAGAGATTTACAATTGTAAAAAGTATACTCGAGCGTGTCGGTAAAAAAGGACGACTTTAGGATCCTCTCGACGGTTGCAAATCTTCGACCGCGAGTGCGCCCGCTTTTACCCGAGAGGGCGCCGCGCGCGAATTCGGATCGAGTCCCCGCAAGATCGATCACCGATGACACTGACCTGCCTTCGACGCACGCGGGCGCGCAACGGCTCGACATGATATTTTCTCGCTCGCCAAAGGCCGCGGATCGTATATTTTAACCGACAGCGTTCAGGGATCGCGACCACCTCCGAGTATGGACTACAAGGACGAGCAGCGCAACGAGATCGAGGCCCTGGAGTCGATCTATTGCGGGGAACTGGAGGGTACGTATCGTCGAGATTCCAACCTGTAACCCCGTATGTCAACGCGAAATGCCTTGCAACAACGATACTCGACTTTGCGTTAACGGATCGAGTACTGCTCGCCGCGAGTAACGCGCGCGTCGTGCAGTTCTAGCGACGGAGCCGTTTTACACGTTTGCCATACCAATCAAGACGGAGGAGTACGAGCCGGAGACCGGCAATGGCCTCGGCTGTCGGCTGGAGTTCACGTACACGCCCGAGTATCCGGACGTGCCGCTGCTCATATCGATCGCGGAGCAAGAGAACCTCGAGGACGGCGACGACGAGAGATTGAAAGCGCATCTGGCGGAGCAGATGAACGAGAATCTCGGGATGGTGATGGTCTTCACGTTGGTCAGCGCCGCCCAGGAGTGGCTCAATGTACAGTGGGACAGGATAAAGCTGAGGAGAGAAGAGACTGCGGCGCAAAAGCAGAAGGAGGAGGAGGAGGCGGAGAGGGTAGGACACGCCTGAATAATTGCCGTCCACGAGAGACGGCAGTCGCGATAATGTTCCCGTTTGCTTTTGTACGCAGAGACGATTCGAGGGGACCCGAGTGACCGTGGAATCCTTCCTGAGCTGGAAAGAGAAGTTCGACGAGGAAATGGGCTACACCAAGCGGAGAGAATTGGCGGAACGCGAGGGCAAGAAGTTAACGGGCCGGGAATTGTTTATGACCGACAAGACGCTGGACCAGTCGGATCTCAAGTTCCTGGATGACGGTAACTTATATTACGTTGTTCTGCAGTTACCTTAAGTCTGACCATCCGCTCCGGAAGATACTGAATATAAATTACGTGTGCTTTTAATCGCATAGGTGACGCCGTGAAAGTGGACGAGAGTCTGTTCCAAAATCTGGACGATCTAGATTTGGACGATGACGAAGACGATCCAGACTATGATCCAAACATCTCGGATGATAGTGCCTAAAACACGTTTGATTCAGTAGCCATCAAAGTGATACGTAGAACCAATTGAACAGGAACTTGCTGAATTCTTACAAAAATAAAGGGGGGGAAAAATGAGTCAAATATATATTTTAAGTACTAGAATTTCTCTCGCAAGCCGGGTACTGTGTCTAGTAAAAAGTGGCAGTAAATCGTCATGGTTGAGACAAGAAAATACGACGTTTCTTCAACCGGCGCTTTATTGGAAGACAATTCATAAGGCGGAATATTTAAGGAATGAGATAATTTTTATACTTGTGTATATATAAATTATGTTCATAAGCTTCGATTATATTAAAGAAACGTATATCTCGTATTAAATATTTGTCTTTTTTCCTGGCATTTATCGCACGATATATATCTGTATATATATGTAGGAACGGTACAAGACAAATGCGTGTCTAACACGAAATAACGACCAGGATTTAACATTTATTCTCATAATCTTTTAACATTATAATTTACATACTTAGCACTAAGTAGTTTTCATAAACGTATTCACGATTTGATGGAATCTATTTTCTGCGACGTACATACTGTCAGGACGTTTATCCATGGCAGCATGATACGCTCTTTCCTGTACACAAACTGCACAGATTCAAGTTCCTTATTTTGTGGCAGTAAAACTGGTTCTACAATAGACTCACAATCAATAAGACCGGTATTCATAGTCCGTTTTTATATTTAAGATCATTCTAAGTATACTCTTAATGTATTGTTAACCAATCACAGAGGCGTATTAGCCTCTTAAGACAACACTTAAGATGACTTTGAAATAAGAATCGACTACGAGTACCGGCCTGAGTCGCACGCCGCAAGAAATCGGCCAATGACGGTCGATTTCTTGCGACTTACGACTTGCTGCATCTATTGTAGAAACAGCGTGATTAATAAAATCGAATCAGCATTACCGACAAGTAGTTATTTCATATAACATAGATGCCTTTTGTCAGAGATTTATTAGATCCGTAACATCCTTTTACAGGATACGAGAATGCACACAAGAATCACAAAGTACAAACATGTTATAAATATTGTGTCGATAGAACGGTTGCTCTTTCCAATACTTTTCCACGGTTTATTGCAGATTGTATGATCACTCCATCGTCAATGAAGTAACTAAGATTAAAATTATTTTGTCATGTTGTTCGCAAATTTTTATTAGCTATATGTTATTTAAAAAGTACTCGTGAAGGAGGTAGAGAGAGGGGGGGGGGGATTAGTTTTTTTACGAAGGATCACGAATCAAATAATTGTAACAAAAAGCAGCTATTCGTTAACTCTAACGGCCTTGAAATACAAAGTAAATGTATCACGCGCTGTGCATGCCACGTAATACAGAATGGTATTGCGCTATTAGAAATAACATGTGCGGTTATTTCCGGTGAATATCTTAAAAAAATAAATAATCTGTAATGTACTGGAATACTTGACAATCCATGTCGAAGTTAGTGAATAGTTGTATACTATTCAAATATGATTCTGCGTTGTGTCAAACATCGCTACGTCGTTACGTTAAATACATAAATAAGTACGTGTTTTATTCGAAGCACATTTAAACGCAAGAAAAAAATCGATAAATTGTAGTTTCTTAATACTACAGAGTACAATACTTGTGTGATCCACACAATAAGTTTATTTTCTGACTACGAGAAATTAAATTAAGAAATTTGTGTCAAAGTGGTCGTCTCATAGTTAGACTCGCCAACGCGGCATAATCTGTTGGGAGAAGAACATAGTTAATTATATGAAACGGTAGCTCGATAAATTTACCTAAGCGACGTGTAAATGTAAGCTTTATATTCTATGTTCGTGTTATATTCGCGTAAATTTTTATAGATGAAAATAGAAATAATTATTTTTAGAAATGTTTGTCCCTGGAAAAGATATTTCCAATCGCTTGGATAAACTTAATTTTGGCGTGTGCAAGTCCAGTATTATTTTTCAAATAATATTTTTAATACGCGTGTATATATACATATATGTATATTCATACTAAATTATAAATCCTTTTGCTCATCAAACAGTTACAATAATTACAGAAGCATATTTCCATCATGTCCATAAGATGTTAATATTGCACATTATACAGCATGCCATTCCCCTAAGCTTATGATATACATACATCTAGAGCCAGATATTAATCTAACAAATGTTGCAACATTAACACAAGATATATTGTCTTTTTCATTCCAAGAATAGATTTCATTCCAAGAAGAATAGATTTCATTCCAAGAAGAATTTATTTTTCCACTGTAGAATTATATTCTTGTTTTCACGTCCTTGTGCTATCTATCCATTGCGTATATATTTAATCTTTAGGACAAATATTTCAGGATATTGTTGGTGATTTATTAATTTAAAGTCTTCATAAAATATTCAGAAACATGTTGTAAAACGTTGTGAAACGTTCCAAATGTAAATTATAAAAATACTGTATATGTACATTGTAAAATATACATATACAGTATATTTATAATTATTTCTAGACTTGTTTATGCATCATTCTATTCTCAAGCTGTAATCAGACTTATAAAAATACTAAAAATTCGAATATACCTTTTTAAAAAGTTATTAGGATTAAATCTGTCGCTGACGTCAAAGAAAGCAATTTTAATTTTTGGGCAATTTTCTTTGATTTAAGTATATTTATTAAAAAGTGTTTTAAATAGTAGTAAAATAATCAAAATATAAATCTACATATAAATAATGCAAAATAAAAATTGTCGAGCTAAAAGCGTGTGCCTCGGTCTTCGTTGAAGTTTTGGAAATTGATTCGCTTCAGGTTGTTTTACGGTTTCACGCGGTAACTTCAAAGGATCTTCGGGAAGGGAGGTGGAGAAGGATATTTTCATGTCCTGGTATCGTCCGTAAATGTGAAGTCGGGATACCTAAACATACATTATTAAACATCCGGCTGTGAAATAACCGATCAGATTTTTCAGAAAGTTTATAACGGAAAAGTTTCAAAATTGAACTATTATTCTGATAAAAAGAGTTATTATTATCCTGCTATTATTCTGACGTACATACATTTTTGTCCAGCATCAAAATGTGTAAAATAATAAAAATACAATGTATTTTTACTGCAAATGCAACACACTTTTTTTAGTCCTTTTCAACCGTTACTCCAATAACAACTGCTAGTTTTAATATTGGTACATAACTGAAGGACATTAGAATATTACATTGTTAGCTTATTGCGTTAATAACATCGTTAACAATTGAGTCATGCCGCCATGTACTGTATTAGCGTTTCGTGTAATTTGTAGTGAAAGCACTGTGGCGTTAGTCATCTGATGAAAGAATTTCTCTTACGATTAAAACTATTTATGAGTTGTGTTGCCGTTTGCATATGCCGTGAGTGACATTGATTACAAGCTGAAGAGACATCGATATTTTTATCATTAAAGATAGTAATGATAGCCTGCAACTATCCCGGCCGATGAAATCCGCTACAGGTGTTTTAAATTGTGACGGATTTCTATTGTGTCTCTGAAAAAGATTAATTCAACTTCAGCGGTCTCCACCGAAATTTATTCGTTTCACTGAAACGAGCAAATCAAAAAGAGGGCAACACTGCGGAGGATACATCATATAGATGAAGTGGATGGTTATATCGTAAAATATCTAAGCTTGCTAAGTCTATTCATTAGCGAGTAACATAACATTCTCATTCTAAGAGAATAAATCATTATTAAAAGAAGCATAAAGTCGAACAATTAATTTTATCATTGCTTCTGCTGCAAATACTTTACGAAATACATTTCCAAGTATGAATTTATCAGCAAGCAAAATAAATTAAAAAATCAGCAGCAAAATTAATTCAGTCATTTTATGAAGCTTTATATAATCGTGGAAAAATGCAAACAAAAAAAATGAAAAAGCGATGCGCAACGTGCATCAGAACAAATCAAAAGGCAAGATTCTTCATAAGTCTTCTAAAAGATTTTCACTGCAAGCAGACTTACTACTACCTACTCGTTCATGCTGTCTATAGAATTGCTGCGACACTACTTATTACAACTAATTTTGACATTTATCTATCTAATTCTTCGGTCCTACGGCTTATAAAAATGATAAATTTTACTTTATTGAGTGCGTCGTTACGTGGTTGGGAGAACTGACATAGAATCGTGGAGTTACTATCGTACTTACTTTTCTGGCAAGATACGTGGCTTGGCATAATCGCCCGGCCATTCGTACAGATTTGGCAGTGGACTGTCATAGTTGCAATCGTACATCTTACTCATGATAAATTGCCTCTTATCTTTCGGCTCCGGATACTCGCTTGCCAAACCACCTACAGGTATAACGATAGGCAATAATACCAGCTGGCATTTTACATACAATTCCGAAATTGCAACACCTACCTTTCGCGTAAGCGTATTCCGCTATTTTAATTGCGATGTCGATAGAACACTCGCGAATGTTATTTAACGGCGGGTAGAGACTACCCCTTTCGAGATCCTCATTTTTCACGTGATCGGCGACGCACTGTGCCGAGATCAGGAACAAATCTTCGGTGATGTGATGCACCCCGGTCGCGATTACGCCTAGAGCAATACCGGGGAAGATGTACGCGTTATTACCCTGTCCAGGCTTGTACGTCTTTCCATTGTATTTTACTTCACCGAATGGCGAACCCGAGGAGAATACGCATCTACCCTGAAAGACAGAACGAGTCAATTCGATACGCCGAAAGGTAGAGCTGTCGTTTCTCTTACGTGAATTATAATTATATTATATTCATACGTCGGTATGATCATACGCTTGCTGCGCCGTACATTCAGCTTTGCTGGTTGGATTACTCAAGGCGAAAATCAACGGCCTCTCGTTATTTTTTGCCATTTCCTTTAAGACCTCAGGAGTAAACGCCCCAGTCGCCGCCGAAGCGCCTGTGCAAACATGTCAGTTCTGTACCAGGATCGTATCTCTTTTCGAACAAGTTTGCTTACCTATCAAGACGGAGGGCTTGATCTCTTTCACGACTTCGATCAACGTCTTCATCACTTTGTGATCCTTCGCGTACCAGACCTTGTGGCCCTCCAAATTACCTTCGGGCCGATTCTTTACGAGCAACCCGTCAATGTCCATCATCCAAATATTATCGCGCGCCTGCTGCTGCGTGCAACCGTCAGCCTCCATCGCTTTGACACACAGATCAGCTATTCCAATAGCTGCCTGCAATTGAGTAGAATAAATCACGACCTCAAGGCGAACGCATAAATACTTAATATCTTTGGAATAAGGCGCCATCTCGAAAAACAAACCTCTCCGGCGCCAAGGAAGACGAACTTATTGTCTCCCATTCTTTTCTTAGTTATTCTTTGCGACGCCAAGATTCCAGCCACCGCAACCGCGGCCGTACCTTGTATGTCGTCGTTGAACGTGCAATACTTATTTCTGTACTTGTCTAAGAAACGGAAGGCATTGTGGTTTCCGAAGTCTTCGAACTGAAACACACAAGGTGCGCAATGTTACCAAGTCGTAGGATCATTTGACAAGATTCGGGTCAAAGACCCGATAAACAAATAACGTTTATATAACGTATTAAAAAGGGTACACACGGTAGTTACGTATGTTAGCTTACTTGAATAAGAACGTTTTGTCCGTACTTTTGCACGCAGGCAGCCATAAACTCGTCGATTAATACGTCATACTCGGCACCTTGGCTCCTAGGCTTGTTAAGACCGATGTAGTGAGGATCGTTTCTCAGCTGCTCGTTGTTAGTGCCGACATCGATAGTGATCGGGAGACACTGATGCGGCTTGATACCAGCTAGAGCCGTGTAAAGCGCCAGTTTTCCAACTGGGATACCCATGCCGCACGCCCCGAGGTCGCCGAGGCCTAAAATGCGCTCGCCATCCGTCACGCAGATGGCCCGCACCGCCTGTTCCGGCCTAAAAATACGACGGAAACGGTCAATGGTGGACGTTGAAGAAAACACGCCATACAAAGCAATTGATCTTTCTCTCTCGCTTCGCGTTTGTAGCGCGGTGAAAAAAAACGTGCGATGCGTGTGATGCGTGGAACTCTATTTTTAGCGAATGCCAAACGCGCGCACCTTCCGCTTAAGCCTCTACAGAGTGTCTTTTAACAACTGTCCTTGCCTTGTGCCAGTGACTTTTTCACCAATGCGACTTGTGAGAAGAAACGATAAAAAGATAACGCAAACGTAACTCTCGTACTTTTTTTTTACAGACAGGGCAATAATAACATCTCGCAGTATCTCTCCTTTGATACTAACCAATTATTCAAGATCTCGTAAATATGGCCCTTATCGTATATAGTAATGAAAAGTCCGCGAGGTCTACGGTATATCACGCCAAATTTTTGGCAGGCCAAACCCACGGTAGGAGTATAGACAATCGGCATCATCTGCTCGATGTTTTCGCTCAACAAGCGAAAGAATAATCTTTCGTTCCTCTCCTAGAAATTATTCCGAAGAAATTAGGGACCAGGAGACTCCCCGGAGTTGACCGGTAGGTGCCGAGAAGAGGCGCTATTTACCTGTAGCTCCACAAGATACAAATATCGATTCAAGTCCTCCGAGTATTTCATTACTGAAGCTTTGCACAGTGCTAGCTGTTCCTCCTGCGTCTTAAATCGAGGCGGCTGCAGCCCGTGTATGCCGAGGGCTATTCTTTCTCTCAGGGTGAACGCCAAGCCCTGCAATTATCACGGGAATATGCACGCTGTGAGGTCGTGTGTCCGCTGTACCGGAGGAGAATTCACACCAAGGGCGACGCTACGGTACCTTGTTCAGCCGGGGATCCCTGAGGTGACCGATACCCTTCACCATATTTATCGGTACCACGTCTCCCGAAACCTCGTGGATGTCCCTCTGTGGAACGTCCCTTACGGCGACGTGCGAAGGTGGCAGCGTCCGCGTCCATGATCCCCCGCAATTTCTGCTGCTGGCCGATCTAAAAATATGCGTGGAAGACTTGTGTCTCGCGTCAAATTGCATGCAACGTGCTTAATGCCTCGTAATAAAAACAAAAGAGTCAAATAATTTTGACAATAATTTCTTTGTAATTTTGACTTTTATTTAAGTATGGACCAATCTCGTTATGCGGCCATTACATTTTCTTATTCTTTCTAATACATTCATGTTTTATTTACTAGTTTTATTGTAATTTTAATCTCCGACCACTCTGCATCTAATTTTGCCTGAAGATGAGCCAAAAATAGGTTCGAAACGTTCGTTCGATCGCTCTATTATAATATATTATTATATTTTTCTGCGTGGAAAACTTGTGTCTCGCGTCAAATTGCATACAATGTGTTTAATGCCTCGTAAAAAAAAAAGAGTAAAATAATTTTGAGAATGTCTTTGTAATTTTGACTTTTATTTAGGTAAGGACCAATCTCATTATGCGGCCATTGCATTTTATTATTCTTTTTAATACATTCATGTTTTATTTACTAGTTTTATTGTAATTTTAATCTCCGACCACTCTGCATCTAATTTTGCCTGAAGATGAGCCAAAAACAGGTTCGAAACGTTCGTTCGATCGTTCTACTATAATATTGTGTTTTTCCACATAACACCGTCTCACCTTCTTAATTTGTATCGGTAAACTTAATACACCTACAACATTTGGCTCTCACTGTCCCCTTTTCACTTTAATTAGAATGAGAATGAGTTTAATTGTGATGGTTAAATTTGGCCGGTGATATTTTTCACAATTATTTGCAGCGGTTTAAAGGGCGGCTTATTAGCATCCTTGTTGGATAAATCGATCGTCGATTCAATCATATGAATTGTAACGAGATTGTGTTTCGTGTCCGACAAATGATCGGCGCGCAGTTTGCGGTGTGGATATATTAATTATACGTATATTAATTCACACAGAAAAATATTGTTAAGTTTACAATTAGACAAAGGTCCGACGCAGTCGAAAAGGCGCTTCTCTGTTCGCTCGATGGTATTCGTACGTTCAAGTTTCGCATTTTATCGTTTTATTTTATTTTATTGTCGATAAAATAAAACCTGCTGCGCAACATCAAGACCGCTGCCAGTTATCGCAGTTAACTCGGTGAGTCATTTCGTGAAAAAAGTTAGCGAGCGTGAGAATCCAATGGAGAGAGACGACTGTTTTTTCCACGAGAGCCCACGATTGTATTTTCGGACGCTCGTTAAAGAACGGCGAGCAAGTGGCGAGGTGTCGTTCGACGGGTCGACTTTAATTTAGGAAATGGCAACGGGACGTCGAGCCGTCAGAGAAACGGCAGATATGTAAATCGCTCTTATCGCGAACGCGCTTTGAGCCTCGTCAGTCTCGACGCGATAGATTTCACATTACACGAACATCTAGCAACAAAAGTATCGCGCGAATGTTTAATTCACGGGCCGGTTGAAATTCACGGGGACAGAGTTATGTAAACCTTGTTGACACGCGCACACGTGTCCTCTCATTAACATTCATTAGCGCGAGGACGGCGCGCGCGTTTTCGTTTAGAAATGATATCAGATACGGGGCGAGGAACGCGGCGATTCGCGCATTCAACATCGTAATCCCGCGCGATGATTCCCTCTTCATTGTTCGTCGATGATAAAGTCGGCGACGACCGCACGCATGACTTAACTGTAGATAGGGATTGGTCAGATTAGATAAGAATTCGCGGAAGCAGCGCAAAGTGCCTTTCAGGCTCGCCGGTGCGGCACCTCAGATCGTGCATTACATAGGATTAGATGCTCGATCAATGAAGCTGCAGGTGGAGCACGTTGCGACCTAACGTGCGCAACAATTCCCCCCCCCCCCTTCTCTCTCTTATCATCCTTTTTATTATACTTGCATTCCCACTCACAGGTTTACTTTTTTGTGATTTTTGCTCTTATACTTTAGAGGACTGAGCGTGTAATGAGTAATGATTCTGATTCTCTCTCTTTCTCTCATCCTTTTTATTTATGTAAATACATTTTATTGATTCCCCCAAACCTCTTATAGTACCTCTCTCTATATCCATTTCACTATGTGGCGATCGAACGAAAACGAACAATGTTTGGTCTTGAAACCGGGTCTTCGGATTACCAGACCAGCGCACAATCCTCTGCGCCACGATCGCCACATCCTTTTTATCATACTTTCTCATTTCTAAATATTTCTCATATTATTTCTTACGTATTTCATATATTTCTCATTGTATATTACCTTTTGTAACTTTTGCTTTTACACTTCAGGTAACTTGTCCCAGAGCGTGTAATAAATAATGATTCTGATTCCCCCCCTCCCTCTCTCTCTCTCTCGTTTCCAGAAAGCGAAATCAAGCGGCACGAAGCAGTTTCTGTGTCTTTTCTTCCCCGGAAATTTACACCTGAGAAATGATAACGGCATCTCGCCTTTAAAGCCCCGCGACGTTGCGAGGCGCGGTCACGTGCGTTTTGTGCGTGCCCGCAATATTATTCGCGACGACGGCTTCCCGCCGCTTGAACGACCAAAGCGGGCTACGCTATTATTATTTTCGTGGCATAAGGCCAATTTTGCAGAAACGACCGAGGTGCGAAAGCTGCCGCGAGGCGCTGGCGTGTGTGCACCTACACGCCTTTCTTTCAGTCGTAATTTCGGGATATGGAAAATCGCGTTAGCACGTAGCCCGCGCTAACGCCAGTGCGGCAGCTCGAGTCCATGTCGACGCATTTTTCTCACGGAACAGAGGCGCGCTGTTCTAAATTGAGGTGGGCTCGCGTAAACGTTCGCGCTTTCAGACACGCATTTTGTGTTTTCGTCGGCACCGGAAATCAGATATATTGATATTTCCATGTATATCTGCGAACCTGGTCGCATTACAACGCGGATGTGGAGTAAACGCACGCATCGCAGCTGTGCCGTCGATCGTGAGACACATTGTGTCACTGGCATCGTGTTGGAGTAGCCGCTCCGACCTGTTAACACGTTGGCTGTCACGTCGAATTCGCTCGAAAATCCCGCCAGGCCGCTGCTTAAGCAGCAGTCATCCTCTGCTACTGCACTTGAACCCCGAAATATTAATCCTAGTCTGTCGAAAGATCTGTCTTTCATTTTTATAATTCATTTTGTCGGTCGGAATTCGTCCTTATCTCAACATCATCCCAAGTAATAGTCTTAAGATGCTAACGCGGTTCCGCGATTTACAACGCGCATTAATAAACAGGAGAGTCACCTGTTAGGAGACGGGCTCCTAATATGAGACAGCGGAGTTTCTGCTAAATTAATAGGCATCATCGGTTGGTTCCGCCAGGAATTTATTGCCCTTGGGGTGAAATCTGTTTGGTGGACAATTGATCGTTAGATCGTCCAACCGTTGCGAAAAAAGATTTGTGATTGAATTCGGAAATCTACTATCTCATATTAGAATCCTATCTCATAATCAGAGGACTTTCCTCTACTCAAGATCTTAAATATAAGAAGGAACTATAAATACATGGAATTTTCTTGTGAAATTTATCCTGAAAATCATGTAATCGTGGGACGACATGGCATTTCGGAGAATTTTATGAGAGTTTCTTGAAATTTTACCACACATTTTACTAGTAAAGTGGCCTAGTTTACATCGTCAAAACGTTAGTACGCGTATTAAGTTTAGTGCGCATCAATGCTTTAATACGTGTGCGTTTACATCGAATCACATCGAGTGTACCAACCGGAAAAAATAATACGAATTTAATTCATGTCGATTGCCTCTATGGCCTAGTTTACATCGATCACTTGGTACGCGTATCAAATAGTAAATAACTAGTAAATCAGTTTTATCATTGGCTGATCAGCTCAAATACACTACTTGATACGCGTATCAAGTGCACGATGTAAACTAGGCCTATAGTACTTGATACGCGTATCAAATACACGATGTAAACTAGGCCATAGTCCGTTCTTATATTTAAGGGAATGCTGGAGCGATTCTGCACTTTTGGCACCCCTTGCTCCTAGAACTGTCAATTCGTGAAAACATTTGTGTACGAACCGACAGTGTTCCACTATTCGGACTAAATCAGAGAACAGCGTGGTATCATTGAAATTGAGTTTAGAAGCCTAACAAAAAATCTATTCACACGAATAAGTTATTGGTTGCTTAATTACTTAATTACCGCATAATTTGTATATTAGACAAATGCTTTCATGAATTGACAGTTTTAAGAGCAAAAGGTGCCAAAAGTGCAGAATCACTCCAGCATCCCCTTAAGATCATCTTAATTACTAGCAAAATTACTATAATTACTATAATTACTAGCAAAATGTATGGTAAAGTTAAAAAAAACCTCATAAAGTTCTTCAAAGTCTCTCCGTGTACCGGCCACCGGGTTTTACTGCTTCCGATCGAGTAAATAAAAATTGTCATCCTTGATGACGCGGTAATCAATATGTTAAATGGTTCGTGGCGAGATTCGCGGAGGCCTCCCACGTGAAACAACCTCCCGCCGTTGCAGTTTCTCCTCATTATCATTAAACGAGCGAAACTATACACTGCTGGCCAAAAGTTTGAGGCCATTAGTCGCAAGTGTCCGCTATATAAAATCCAATCAAGCCTGGGCATTATAATTTAACATATTTTTGCTCTATTTTGTTCATCGTTTTATAATAAAGTGAATGATGTAAAACAACGCTTGAAGAGTCCGCGAAAAATGTTCGCTACAACATGGAAGGAATATTAGACACACCTTTCGTTAAAACGACTGTCTCCTTTAATCGCTTTTTTTTACCAATCCAGGTAATCCAGCTACAAGTTGATTAATTTTTTCCCCGACTCTTTTATCCATCGCCTAAAATAGCCTATGACTCGGTTTTGGGGAAAAGGCTTTGCGACTGTAGACCGGTTTCTTGTAATTACACAATGCTACAACGTCGAGACAGTAACTGTGCTAAATATAGCGTCGATTTGCTTTTAAATTAAGAAAAACAAAATTAAGTAAGGCTCGGATCAGACTTTTAAATAGCGTTTCGCTGGAATATTTTTAAATCTTACACGTGGTCCCTCGAACTTTTGGCCGTACGTGTCGCGCTTCGCGATGTTATAACGCCTACGCCTGCTGTCGCGTGGATAAACAGATTAAGCAAAAAGTCAGCTGACTCGATAAAAAATAAGTCGCTTCGATAAAAAAAAATCAATAAATGAGACAAAGCGTATCGATTTACACGCACGCGGAATAATCCCAGTGTTGTAATTACGCGGCTCGATGTATCTTATAAATATCCGGCAGGCGAGTCATCGGTGACGTAAGGCAAGAGCTCAAACATGACGTAACCGAAGTTGCTGCGACAGTTGTGTGGAGGTGTAGCTGTTATTATGTTACGTATCCCAACCCTTTCTACAGCCCCGGTCGATCGACCGCGATGCTTTTCACATTGATTGACGTGTGCCCTCGCGACGTTTTAAATGTCCTAAGGAAATTCGACGTCGGACTGTACCAGAATAAATCAAATTGTTTAATGTACGAGGCCATTATGGCCCGGTGTTTCATTTTCTGGTCGATTGTTAACCGGCGGTTAGTCGATTCTCTGTCCCTTCTCATTGTATTAGATAACAGCATAGAAAAAGATGGAGAGTCGACCAACTTCTGGTTAACAGTTAACCAGAAAATGAAAAACCGGGCCTAAGGCCGGTATTGAAATAAAGTAAGTCAGATCTTAGAGGAAAGTCCTCTAATACGAGATAGCAGGTTTTCAGCACCCAAATTCAATCACAAATCTTTTCTCGCGACGATCACACAATCCAACGATGAATTTTCTGCACTAAACAGATTTCGCCCCAGGGGCGACAAATTCACGGTGGAATCAACAGATGATGCTTGTTAATTCAACAGAAACCCCCGCTCTCTCATATTAGGAGCCTGTCCCGTAATAAGGAAACTTTCCTCTATATTCCAGACCGTGTCAAGATCACCTTTAGACACTCCATAGGCAATGAAACGTTTCATGCAGCATCTTTAGATGAATTCAAGACGATCTTGAATATAAGACCCGATCATGAATACTGACCTTACACAGTAAAAAATAAAATGTTAACAATTTTCACATGTCCCAAAAAGTTCACTAAATTCGAAGTTAAAATAACATTTATCGCGTGCGTTACGTTTCAGGTTATTATGTTAACATAAATGTGTTACGAAGTGTCAGGTTATTATGTTAACATAAATATAACACATAAAAATGTTACGAAAATGATAACATATTTGCTTTATGTTAATTTTACATTGAAATAATAATCAAATCTTGGTAACACAAGAAGATTTTAACATTTTAACACACGATTTTTTACTGTGCGGTCAGTCAACGAGCTCTCGGTTAAGGTAAGAGGAGACTCGCGCCGATTATCCCCAATTACCTAGATAAGTAAACCGCGCAATTTGCCGACTTTACGTCTAATACTTAACTCACGTTATGTTGTGCCACTTACGAAGCGAGGGGATACGCGCAAAATTGTCGTATTACCAGGAGGCGATACTCGAACAGTCTGCCCGTGCGATCGATCAGGCGCATTTCACGAGCCGCGGATGAGGCACACGTGGGGTATCGTAAATCGGATCGGGCGAGGCCGCGCGACATTTATTATCAGACGTTGACTTCTTACCGCGAACAGGATAGGACCACCCAGGCGAAAGGCGCGTCGCGCGATCGCGCCGATCGTTTCTCCGTTATCGATTGTCTCGAAACCACCCGCGGATAAATTCAAGGGTAACGACGCACCGCGCGTTCACAATTAATCGCGACTGATTAACCGCGACGGCCAAGGGAATGAAAATAATTCAAGGCACGCGCGAGTCTTCTCTGAGAGAATTATTTATATTAAGGCCTGCGTCCACGATGCTGGAACTTGGTCCATGTTCTAGTTCCGAGAAAAACGTGTAGCCAATCGACTTGCAGCTTTTACGGAATAGCCGCAAGTTGATTGGCTACACGTTCCTCGAGACTAGAACTTGGACCATTCTAGCATCGTGGACGCAGGCCTTTAGAATTGCATTCCTACTCGTGCTGGGTATTGATTGTAACAATCAGGGGAAATCGTGTGCTGGTCCAGTACTTCGATAATCTGTGCAAAATAATCATTTAAAAAAGTGAGATAAAAATGACGGACGCGCGTGGCATTGAACATTTGTGCGTTAAAAGATGTGATATCAAGAACTGGTGCCGATTTGTAGCAAAATATATCTAATGCTTCAACATTTTGTACTCTCACACATTGGTGAATAAATCCTTTATATTTTCTACAATATTTGTACAATATTTATTTTTCGCTTTTACTTTCAAAACTCGAAGTACCTCGTACACGACAGGCGATATCAATTTAATTATACATTGAGTAAAACTCATAAAACTCGCGGATGCTTTGCGGCTCATCGATTTGCTCAAATTTAATTCGATTTTTATGTTCGTCGCTTCCGTCCAGATTGTCCAGGCCTGAAAACAGTTTTGCTGAATCGGTTCGACGTCCGCCGTTGAGAATGAGGTCTTTCTGCGATTCTTCGCGCGTGACTAATCCCCGAGAAAATGATCGCTAGGTATCTAGAAGCCCCGCGCGCGCTCTCCCTCCATCCATCGTTTACCCGAGCGTACGTCCCTGGCGCGGCAGTTTCCGGAACGGTCGCCGTTTTTGCCTTGACTTTGAGTCGCGAGATTATTCACGACTCCGTCAGTTTCCACTTGGCGATATAGAACCGACGCGGCGATTATCGTGGGAAGTGACGTCGCGTCACGCTCGATTTAATTCCGAGAAAATGCGGGGAACAGCGAGACAACGGCGAAAACGTCGCCGCGAAGGTCCCGAGCGAGGATTCGCTGCGAGTATCAACGTTTCCGAGCGGAGAAAGGGCATGAGCATAATGGCTGTCTTGTACTCCTAAGACATGTACTACGTTTTAAATCTTTGTCTGAAAGCGACGCACAATAACGGCCTGAATGGCACTTTTAAGACGGCGTTTCGTACCGTAAATTTCTGTCTTCAAGTCCGGCATTCGTGGTCAGATCTTATATTCAAGAGCGTCTTGAATTTATCTAAAGATGCTGTACGGGACATTTCATTGGCTATGGAGTAAGTACCTAAAGACGATCGTAAGACGCTCTTGAATTTAAAGCCAACGGCACACGATACAATTTTTCCTACTGGATTGCTTACGAGAGCCAATCAGAATGCAGAGTTTTGGATCAGGTGACTTAAGGCTGAATCCTGATTGGCCCTCGTGAGCAAACCAGTAGGAAAAGTAGTATCGTGTGCCGTTGGCTTAAGACTCGACTATGAATACCGACCGAAGTGACGCACAATAACTGTCTCAGACATTCCGCTCAGGCTGAAACGCTGAAAAAGCGCTGACGATGAAAATACCGACCGAAGTGACACACAATGGCCGGTATTCATAGTCGATTCTTAAGCCAACGGCACACGATACTATTTTTCCTACTGGTTTGCTCACGAGGGCCAATCAGGATTCAGCCTTGTCTGTCTCAAGAGGCTGATACAGCTCTGCGATTGGCTATTGACACATTAACCTGTGGAGGGCCGGCACTTTTCAATTGTTTGTAACTTTTTAAACAGAAAATTTATGCACACATGTAATCTACGTGTGCCGCAAGGTTTTCAAGTTTGCTCCTGGCCGCTGTAGCGGCCAGTCCGGCCCGCTAAAGGTCAAGAGTATCCGTAAGATTATCTTAAATATAAGAACGGCCTATGAGTACCGGTCAATAACTTGTCTTGTGTCTCAAGAGCAGCCGGACATTCCGCTCAGGCCCAAACGCTGAGAAAGCGGATCCTCCGAGAGAACGGAACGGCGCCGGGGAAAATCGCGATATATAAGAATCACGTCGCGGTTTTCATCGCACGATCGACCGAGTTCGCGACCGCTCGAGGGAATCCGCAGGAACCTGAAACCGCGAAAAATCTTATCCAAGCGTCCCCGGCACCGATGTTCAATCGACCGTGTCAATACCCCTCGGCGACCCCCGCGAGAAGGGCGGCTCCGCGGAGCGCGACGGGACCCTCGGGGCCGTCGCGCGGGACAAGAGGAGCCGATTCCGACGACGGTCACGGCCGCCGCGGCCTTCGGGCCGCGCGAAGGCCGAGGCGGAGGGACGGTTTCGGCAGGGAGCGGCGGGAACACCTGGACGAAGACGAACCTGGCGGGAGACGCGGCCTCTCGCCACCTCGCGTATCGATCGTCGCTCGTCGGGGCGCTAACCATTTTCAGCGGCGCGTCCTCGCGAGGCCCCGGTGCCGCGAGGTCGGGTCAGGTGACAAAACACGCGCACGGCGGTCCCTTTTTCCCGGGGCGGGGAGGGGGCGCTCGTGCCCTCCGCCGACCCGCATCCCGAGAGAAGGGTCTCGGAAGGGCGCTCGCCCTCTCCCTCCCCCTCGTCGCACGTCATTCGGTAATCGGGGTCGACGGGGCCGCCCGCGGCACTGACGGCACGGTCCCCGCGCGCGCGAAGGCCGCGTGCGAAAATTTCCCTCCGGGTGTACTCACAATATAGACCTCTGCAGGACGTACATCTCGCTCTTCCTCGTGTGCACGCAGCTGATCACACCTCCCACCCGACAGGATCGGCGCGCGACTGCGCGTTCTCGGAGGTGCCGCTGGCCGCGCACCGCGCCAGCAGCCGGCCGCGCGCGCGTCGCGCTCGCGTCGCCGAGGGTTCCGCGACGCGAGCGTTTCGCCGCCCGAGGCGGCGTAGGCGCGCGCCGAAAGGTGCGCGCCGATCCCGGGCGGATCACGCCCGGTTATTCGTGTATTTGCACGTTGGGTACCCGCTGTCTCGTATTAGAATCCTGTCTCACGATAGAGGAGACTTTCCTCTACGTTTATACGCGAGGATCCCGGAAATCAATTGCGAGGAGACCGCCGACTTCTCGGCTTCTGATTCGTATTTCCGGTCGGTTGGCCGATCGATTAGTCGCCCGAAAAACACAGCTGATCGTTTTGTGAATACGGAAAAGGTTTCTCTTTTAAATTCGAAGGGACAGAGACTTCTTTTTTTTAAGGATGTATCGGACCTATCGTCAAAATAGTACAAAGTCGCTAAAAATTTGTGAAATTGTTCTTTTAGTCTTCCTAGTTTATTGCAGAAAAGTAAAAATGCATCCACTAAACGGTTGCTGAGATATAACTATTTTAATTTACACTGATTTTACACGTACTCTTATGGGAAAAGCCGATCTTCACGGATAATAAAAAAATGTAGAAGAAATAGTACCAGTGTTGTGAATTTTTTTATACATCTGGTATACGAATAGATGAAAATATATCTACCAAGTTTCAATAGTCTTTACTGCACCGTTTTAAAGAAATAAAATATAATAAAATATAACTTGAGATATTCGTGCTGTCGGCATGAATTTTTTAGTTTTGAAAATATTTGACGTTATTAAGAATTGAAATTAGAGTATTTTCACTATCAAAAGTTTGGGCTCATAAATGAAAAAAATCGCAAATAATTCAGGAAAAAACATTTGTAAAATGAAAAATACCTTTGTAGGAGTACAAATAAACCAACTATCGTTCAAGTTTCTTACATCTAGATTTACTATGCGTTAAGAGTAGATATTTAAGTATTTCCAATTTCATGCACTTTTGTCTAAGATTGTACGTCCAATACATCCTTAAATTCTTTATGAATTAGCGTAGTCCGCGCGAATTAAACTTTAAAGGCATTCTTTTCTGTTGCAGACTCTTGTGGAGAAGCAAGACTTTTGTATCTGAAAGAGAGCTCGAAGCAAGCGAATTCCGAGACGGAGAGAGAATTTGTAATGCACAATTTTCGCAGTTCGACAATTCATCAAGAATTCTCTTTAAGTTCTCTGGACAATCTTCGATCGCATCCCATTTGAAAGGATTCGAATGATATTGACACGGAAAGACACCCCTCGTCGAATTTCTCCGGCAGAATTAAATTTAAAGCTAAACTGCGAATTAATTGTATTTTCAATACACGGAATCACCAGCTGCATTCAGGACGTATACAGGTATGCATTTAACTTGAAAAACATTTAGAAACTTTTACCATTTTAAGGATGTAGTTGTTAATCTCGCACGCTGTAAAGAAATTTTTACCGCATATGAAGCAGGTGATCCCGGAAAAAGTGTTTTCATATAAAAGTGTAATTATACGTTTTCTCTGTCCGTGTAAGAGCAATGATTGACGAATAATTAGAAAAAAATAATTATCATATTGTGTTTTTCAGGCGTGCACCAAGTGGAAATTTTATCGGCAGAGTCCGAAAGTGCGCAATGAAATAGTTCCAAGAGTAAAAATGGGCGTAAGAGCGCGCGAAACAGTCTCCCGAAACGATATCGAGTAAAACGCCGGCGTGGCCGCTCTCAAGCCTATCACACAATGCCCAGGCAACAGGCAGCAGGAATAGGGAATAGAATCTTTGACGCGTTGGATTCGTCGGAAATTTCCTTCCTACCAATTCAACGCGTCAGAAATTCTATTCTCTGTTACCTGTCGCCTGGCATTGTGTTTGGGCCTTAAGGTTTCTCTCTGGCCGTGTACAGCGTTAAGGCCTGTGTCCACGATGCCAGAACTTGGACCAAGTTCTTGGATTGAGAAATTTGTAACCAATCAATTTGTAGCTTTTACGGAAAAGCGGCAATTTTATTGGCCACACGTTTCTCGGACCAAGGACTCGGGCCAAGTTCTAGCATCGTGGACATTGGGCTTCAAGCTCGTATCAGACTACGGATTGATATTGGGATTAGATTGAAATTTGACCAATCACAGTAAAGTTTACTAATCTCAAGTTTAGTAACTTTTACTCTAAAGGCCTGTATCCACGATGCTAGAACTTGGTTCAAATTCTAATTCCGAGCAATGTGTATAGCCAATCAACTTGTAGCTTTTATGGAATAGCTGCGAGTCGATTGGCCACACATTTCTCGAAACTAGAACTCGGACCAAGTTCTAGCATCGTGAACACAGGTCTTAGTCCCAGTCTACAATAGATGATTTAAGCCCTAAGCTTTAAGAAATTGGCCAATCACGGTCAAGTATGAGTAGAATGCGCGACTGTGATTAGTCAATTTCTTAAGGCTTAGGGCTTAAATCTCTATTGTAGACTGGGACTTAAGGTTTCACCAACGCTGTTTAACTTTAAGCTCAGCTTAATTCGTTCTTTGTCTCTTTTCAACTGTTACTTTAGAAAGTGACAGAACGTGAATTAAACCGAGATTAAAGTTAAGCTACGTTTGGCGAAACCGGGCCTAATTGGTCAATTTTCAATCTAATCTCAATCTCAATCCGTAGTCTGATACGGGCTTCACATATTACGCCAGCGAGAAATGATTCGAGATAAATCCACGTCAATTTTTGACAGTGTCGATATCGATTCGACGAGTCATTTCTCACGTGACGCCAGGAGTTTCGGACTGTTTCGGACACCGCAATGGCGAAATTAAAGGTGAGCGAGATTAAAATTTGCCTGTAAATAACCTCGGTTCGAATCTAAATGGCCAAGAAGGCGAAATTAAGAGCGGAAACGGACTGGAGCTCCCTACAATTCCATTTTTATTGCTTCTTAAGGCCTGTGTCCACGATGCTAGGACTT